>NC_042615.1:366702283-366854334 GCF_901001135.1 Rhinatrema bivittatum
AAGAAGAGCCTCCCAATTGGCCAGTTTTTACGCCTCCGGCGCCTTTGTTCTGAGAAAGCTGAGTTTTATATTCAAGCTCAAGGTTTGGCATTCAGACTATTACATCGCGGATATCCCCCGGCTGTGATCAAAAAAGCGTTAAAAAGAGCATCTAATGCTCAGCGAGAATGGCTATTGTTGGAGCCCACAGAAGGACGGCTGGATCCTCCGTTAGTGTGTACGATTCAATATTCTTCTAGGGCTTATTTGTTAAGATCATACGAGAGCATTGGTATATTGTACAGATCCATCATGTTTTTCAGGATTTTCCTCTCATTGCGTTTAGCAGAGGAAGAAATTTACGAGACCTGCTAACCCAAACTCGGACGCTTGTTGATATACCTGGAATTACAGATGAACCCCTCGGTCATTGGGCCTGCGGTAAGTGCACTATGTGTGCACAATCCCTTGATGGTCCGAATTGGACTGACAATGCTGGCATAATGCATGCAGCTTATTTCCATTCTACCTGTCTTACTTCTCATGTTATATATATCATCATATGCCCATGTTTTAAAATCTACGTGGGCAGAACGAAGCGCAACATTAAAACACGATTAATTGAACACCGTAGCTGCTTGAATACGGGCAAAGTTAATGCACCTATAGTCCAGCATTGCCTTGATAATCAACATCAGTTTACAGATCTTAAGTGGCGAATCATTGACCGTATATTTCCTATGAAGAGAGGGGGAGACCTTCAGAAACTCCTTAACACTCATGAACAACGCTGGATATTTCAGCTCCAGTGTACGCATCCAGACGGGTTCAATGCGGCTATTGAATGGTATTCATTGTTATGAATTGCCTAGCAACCACCATGTTACGTCTTGGGTGGAGTCTGCTTCATTGTTATGAATTGCCTAGCAACCATTACGCTACGCCCTGGGTGGAGTCTGTTTCCTCATTGGTCACAGTCACTTGAAAAATGGCGCAATTGCGTCCCTTCCGGCAGAGAAGAAAAACGCTATCATCTGAAGATGCTGTTCTTTTATCTTCTCGTTGGTATCATTGCTGCATAAAGTGTACATATAATTGTTGAGTTGGAACTATGCCTTATTATGGATGTGTTTAAATTGCAGATATCATTGGCCCTTGAAGAAGGCTTTTGAAGCTGAAACGCGGTCCGTGTCGAAAAACGCTATCATCTGAAGATGCTGTTCTTTTATCTTCACATATCATTGGCCCTTGAAGAAGGCTTTTGAAGCCGAAACGCGGTCCGTGTCGGGCTTGACGCTGTGCATGTCCTCACGTCCATGTCTCTGCTATGTCCTTGATAACAAAAAAGCTAAGTGCAAAGCTAAGTCCTAATTTTGCAATGCCACATAATTTTTGATGGGCCAATGGGCCATTTTAATGTTCACTTGTGCATAAGAAAAATTTTAAAAAAAGAGTTTTGATGGACACTATATGACCTATGATTATAATACTGGTATACTTATGCTAACTATGCTAACTAGCATCAAATATGTATGCCTTGTATGAGGTCTGCTGATAAGTGATATCACGTTGTGTATTTACACCAGGATTGAGCTTTTATATGTTGGGATTCTAGCTGTTTCGATTTATTTCCTGTTGGTTTGCTACTCCCTTCCTTAAATTGGGTGCTACAGGATACTCGTGGTCTCAAAGAAGAGAAGGAGCCATAGCACCACACGGTGAAGAAGAGGAGCCCTTGGGCCGGGCAACGGTTCACAACCACCGCGCGGCAAAGATAAGAGATTTGCAGGGCCGCATAGTGAAGCAGAGATGCCGTAGCACTGTGTGGTAAAGAAGAGGAGCCCTAGAGCCACGTGGTGGTTTGCAACCTGCCACTTGACAAAGATGAGAGATATGCAGGTCTGCACAGCGAAGAAAAGGAGGATCTATAGGGCAGCATGGCAGTTCCCAACCTGCTGCGCAGTGAAGAATTGCAGAGCCGCGAGGTCAAGAGGATGGGCTGTAGGAAAAAACAAGCCACCTGGGTAATTCCCAACCTGCCCTGTTGAAAAGTGGAGGGCCAGGCTTGCTGTGAGAAGCCTTTGTGTATGTATGAGCAGGAGGAAACCCATGTGTGTCTAAGCTTGTGTGTGTCTGAGCATGTATGTGTGTGTGGGTGACTGAGCAGAAGTGGAATGTGTGTGGGTGTCTGAGCATGTGATGTGAGAGGAGGCATGTGGGTGAAAGAGGGAGCAGGTGTGTGTGAGAGAGAGGGATCACTGAGACAGATGGAAGCTCTAGGGATGATGGAATAAGAGGTCTAAATAGTAGTAAGTTCTTTTTGAGCAGTAAATTCTTCAGTTTATATCAGGAAAGGTTAAGGTATTGAAACTTAGGGTGTTCTCTTCATGTGTGTGTCTGAGCATGTGTGTGAGCATGTATAAGTGAGAAAGAGAGGGATCTTGTGTGTGTATGTATTTGTATGTAAGAGGGAACATGTGTGTGAGTGTGTGAACATGTATATGTAGGAGGGAGCATCTTTGAGCATGTGTGTGAGTGAGAATTTGTGTAAGAGAGGAATCTTGTGCATGTGAGCATGTGTAAGAGAGAACATGTGTGTGTAAGAGGGAGAGAGCATATGTATGGTATGTATATGTATAGATATATATCTATGAGAGAGAGAGAAGAAAGTTAATGCATCTCTCTCAATAATCCACGACAATCTCAGAGTGATTAGAAATCAAAAGTTTCCAGGTATGGAGAGTGTGAATTATTTTATCCTTATTTATTTATTTATTTATTTATTTATTTATTTAAGTGTTTTTTATATACCGTTGTTTGGAACTGGCCTTCACAACGGTTTACAAGAGAAACACCAGTACATAGAACAGCTAACAGGTGCACTGAACAAACGTAAATAAGATGGAATTTTGAGAATGAACTAAATAAGATACACTTTGTGATCCAAAACAGTGGCATACAAATTAAAAGCATTTTGGGATTACAAAGTTTGGAAGAGGTAGTAGTGAACTATAGAATATTTAGAGAGGTATTAAGAACTGTAAACATTTTAGCGGGAAATTTAATTATCATAGGTATACTATACATAATGGTGGATTGACTTATTTAACAGGGTCGTGATTAAGTGTACGTTGTGTGGTATCTGCTTGTTTAGCTTATCCGATGCCGTCTTTGTAGGTTTGTTGGAACAACCAAGTTTTGAGGAGTTTTTTGAACACTTTGATGTTACTCTGAAGTCTTAGATTTTCAGGGAGCTTATTCCAGAGGTTCAGCCCAGCTGTTTTTGGATGCTGTTTGATGCTGTTTGATGTGTCTGCTGTTTTGAAATATTTTATTGGTGTTTGAGAAATGTAAAACAAATTGTTTATGAGTTTTTAATGTTTATACTATTATGATTAATGTATTTGTTGTATTTCTTGATTTTAATGTTTAATGTCTGAGGATTGGTGATTTCTTTTTTTCCTTTATTGCACTGCATAGTCTGACTTGTAGCGGTTTTTCTATTCAGTTTTTGCCTACATATTTCTATTTCTATTTTATTATTTCTTTTTCCTGTATTTGTTGAGGGTTTGCCAGTGTTCTGCATGTATGATCAAGGAGGGGTATTCTACTAGCGTGTAGGAATCTATAGCAGCTTGGTTTCGTCTATTTTCCTAATAGGAGGTGTATTGGTGTTTTAGGGCCTGGTATAGGGTTGTTACTTTTTAAAGTGCTGATAGTGTTGTTTTGGTGTGGGAGGTTATTTATATTTTAATTGTAATTTATTCATGGTTTTCTGAGAGTCAAACCCACATCTAACGTATATTACAGTAGCCCTAATGCAATATGGTTCCAAGTGTCTTTCTTTGTAGGATTTTCTGGTTAGCACCAAAGAAATGCATGCAAATACTTATGATATTTTTTTACCTCAGACTGTCCTTCGAATATTCTTTTTCATGTAAAATCTATTATAAATGCATAATTTTTAACTATATACGGAGTGAGAGCAGGAGGTAGGGTGAAAGGGAATAAGATTTGTGTTACGATTCCTCCCGTAGCTGGAGCTACGGGAGGCCTCTCACCTTCTCTGGAGGCCACTCCAAAGCCGGGGCCTCACCTGATCTGGTTGCCCAGGTTTTGCTCCATGGCCTGGGAGACCTTCGACATCCTCGGGGCCTGCCTGAGGCCTGCTTCAGCCTTCGCCCCTTCTCCCTAGGGGTCGACCCGCAGCTCTTCTCTCCAGTTATAGGGCCATCCAGGTGTGGTCCATCTGAACTCCTCCAGGAAGTTGCGTGTTTCCTGTCCTATAAAAGGACATCCTCTTCTCTCAGTCCTTGCTTTGGCAAGGGGATAGTCTACCTAGGCTATGTCTCCCTTGGACTTCCTGTGTGTTCCAGTGTTCCTGATGTGTCAGGTCCAGATGCCAGAATGTGGGACCCATGCCTCGAGAGTCTCCTCGTTGCCTTACCTAGTTCCGACTCTGGAGGATTCGAGGGGTTTCCACTACCCATGCCTCCGAGAGTCTCCTCCTGTGTTCTGAGTCTGCAGATTCCTCATTGCCTTGCCTAGTTCTGACTCTGGAGTATCCGAGGGGTTTCCACTACCCTGTGCTAAGTGACTTTCCGAGCTTCTCCCGCTCTTCTCGTGGTCGCGACCAGCCTCCTGGCTGAGTAGGGCGCGTAGGAGACAGTGTGGTCCACGACCTAGTAGGGCGCCTGAGGGTCCAGCTCATCCCTCTTGTTCCTGTCTTTGTCCTGAACTCTACTTGTGCCTTGCTCTAAGTTCCAAGACCTTGCTTTGACTGCTTCAGTCCTGTGCCTTCCTGACCTCTGTCTGGCCTGCCGCCTCTGCTGCTTCCTGCGGCAGGTCCGAAAGGGCTGGGAATGGTCGGAGGACCGTTCAGAGACCACCATAGTGTTGTGGTCTCCCGGGGCTCGTAGGTCAGTGGAGTGGCTGAGACTTGGACCATCTTCACCACCGCAAGGGCTCACCTCACTTCTCTTCCACCTAGAGAGCCCTGGTATGCCAAGCCTCGCATGCTTGCTCGAGACTGATGCTAGCCACAACAATTTGCTTAGGGCACCTAATACTCTTGCACCAGCAATGGGTTCCGGGGGAGGGGGTGAAGACTCAGAGGGTAGAGGGTGACTTTTAAAGTTTAAGTTGCTGGAAGAAGCTGGGCTTTTTTTTTGACAGAGAATGAATGAAGGGTGGTAGGAGGGTGGAGGGGACAGAAGCACAATAATTGTTCGCACAGGGCAGCAAAAATGCTAGCACTGGCCCTGCTTTCTGGCTGTTTCCAAGCCACTATTGACCAAGTTACTACATGGATATGCCCTGCTATTTTCCTGCCACCTCTTTATCAGGTCCATCAGGAATGGATTCCCGTCATGCTCCATCTCCAGGGTATCCCTCAATGCCAATTGCAGCAAATGTGCAAAGCAATGGTAGGGATGTGAATCGTTTTTCAACGATTAAAATTATCGTCCGATAAATCGGGTTAGTGCGCACTAGTGGCACTGAGTGCAGGAAGATCACAACACTCCCGGTATCAGGGATAGGGCACTGTGTGCAGGAAGATCACAACACTCCTGGTATTAGGGATAGGGCACTGCATGCAGGAAGATCACAACACCCCTGGTATCAGGGATAGGGCACTGCGTGCAGGAAGATCACAACACTCCTGGTATTAGGGATAGGGCACTGCATGCAGGAAGATCACAACACTCCCGGTATCAGGGATAGGGCACTGTGTGCAGGAAGATCACAACACTCCCAGTATCAGGCACAGGGCACTGTGTGCAGGAAGATCACAACACTCCTGATATAAGGGATAGGGTTCTGCGTGCAGGAAGATCACAACACTCCTGGTATTAGGGATAGGGCACTGCATGCAGGAAGATCACAACACTTCCGGTATCAGGGATAGGGCACTGTGTGCAGGAAGGTCACAACACTCCCAGTATCAGGGATATGGCACTGGGTGTAGGAAGATCACAACACTCTCGGTATCAGGGATAGGGCACTGTGTGCAGGAAGATCACAACACTCCCAGTATCAGGCATAGGGCACTGTGTGCAGGAAGATCACAACACCCCTGGTATCAGGGATAGGGCACTGCATGCAGGAAGATCACAACACTCCCAGTATCAGGCATAGGGCACTGAGTGCAGGAAGATCACAACACTCCCAGTATCAGGGATACGGCACTGCATGCAGGAAGATCACAACACTCCAGGTATCAGGGATAGGGCAGGGCACAAGTTCTAGTCACATTGACTGATCACATTACTTTTTTTGTCAAGCTGCCAACTGTTTCCATTTCCCATCCCCCATATATTGTCAGTGGGAACCTTGGTAACATGAATAAATAAGAGGGCAGCCAATAGGAATACATATTCATTCCTAAACTGACCTTAACTGACCTGAAAAGTGTCAAATTGTATCATTTTCTGTTAGCGTGCACTAACAATGGTTAGTGCACGCTAACTCCCGGTTAGTGCGCACTAATCGGAAAAAACGATTTTTTAGCTAAAAAATCGTACCAAACACGATTTTCTTCTCCTGCCAGACGATTTCGATCATTAAGACGATCGGGCACACGATTCACATCTCTAATGGATACCTTGAAAGGCCCCATCTTCAATTGTCTTTACCACATTTGTATCATAATCTGTCACAAAGCAACCTGCCTCTCCATTTAGCTGCCAGTTCTCCAGCATCTTTCTTATGGCTAATAGAATATTATATAATTTGGCTTTGTGAATATCATATTAATAACAAATCCTTGCTTAAATAAAAATATATTTGAAGAATTAAATTGCTCCGTATAATGTGCAAATGTGGATACTTTTACAAGGTTGCAGTTGTTAACATAATGCGGTATGGCCTTCGTGATTTCCAGGTTATTTAACACACACATTACAACTGCATTGTTTAGTGAATTTGCCCCTAAGTAGTGATTTCAATGAATTGATTTTGTGGTAGGTCCATTCATTTTATAACAGCTCCTCAACAGGTATTGAACAGAAGGTGTACTGTACCAAGTGCATATGTGTAATTATTGTGAATACTTCATGCATTGATATTTTTCCATTAATCTTAAGAATATGTGGATTGCACCATGTAGAGAGTACATTCTACTTTTGGTATTCTTTAGAGCTCTCTATCCCCTCAAGTACAAATGACTGATTTTACATTTTACCTGAAGGCGTATGCAAGCTTGGAAAAAGCTAGAGTCAGCTAATAGAGATGTATCGTCTGCCCAGGCAAGCAACTGTGACTATCAAAGCAAAGACCTTCAGGCATTATTCATTAAAAATGAATTAAGATGACATTCTGAAATGTATCTGTAGGTTTCTTTTTTAACAAATCAATAGGGGTATGTGTGATGCAAACAACAGCACGTCGAGTATTCAAAATTAACAACTAATGGGCGGTCCCCCCAGCACGGATGTGTGGGCGCCACGAATAACTGGGCGCTCAATGTAATGGTGCGGGTGGCCACCCCTGCCATGCCAATGACTTGCCTCCAGTCGAAGGAGGGAAGGGTCCGACCCCTTTCCCCTCCATGTGGTGCTGGAATGGAGCTTGCATTGTGTTGCCGGCGCCGTCTATGACGTCGCACCATCCAATTGGCCCGGCATTTGGAGCGGCGACATCATCAGGATGTGCCCTGATGCCAGGGCACCTGATTGACCGGGGAAGCATACAACGTGGCATTGTGGGGGGTGGGCAGCTGGCGGGCACTTTAAATCCTGCCAGCTTCCTGGGGTCCGACATCTTCCTCCTTGGCCCCAACCGGAGTAGTTTCTTCAGATGACTGCAGATAGAGTCCCCCCTTCTCCTTGTCTCCCATTCTGCTGCTGCTCTATCTCTCTGTGGGCCGAGGGTTTAGGTCCCACTGGTGAGTTGTGCTGAATCAGCACTCCCACTCAAATTAAAAAAACGCAAACAAACATTCCTTTTCCTGTGAAAGGAATTTTGAGCAGCGAGGTTCTATCTCTGTTTCCACATCCCCTTCTCATGATCATCGGCTTGGCCGCACAGAGAATGAGGGTTGCCAAGCCCTCTCCAGTAAGGCGCAGAATATGGCGGTGGCTGCCAATGGGCGGGTTCTCTGTCTATTTCGCACTGCATCCTCAGTGTCTTAATGCACCCTGATTGGCGCTGCTTCCCCCATCATTCCCGTTTCACCTCAGTGCAACCTCCGATGACCGCATTCCGCTGCTGTTTTCTCAATGTCAGGAGACTGTGGTGAAAAACACTTCCTCCGACGTGGCTGCTGGTACCCGTGGCCAGCCCCCACGACCTGCAGATCTGCCTGCGATATGCCACCACTTCGGAGGCTCCCTCATGACGCCAAGAAATCGGTGAACTGGTCCAAGCCCGCTCTTAAATGGGAACAGCCCAAATTTCCACCACACCAAGTCAAAAAAAGAAAAGCTCCTCCGGTGGCTGTGGTGCACCCATGCTTCGCGTGCCCATAAATTTTGAGGTAGGTGGAGGGGGCTGTGTCCGAGGCCAGTTTCGAAGTTGCTTCACATCTCATGCTTTCCTTGCAAATCCACGATTCTTTGCTGTCAGACCCGTGACTGAGGGTCATTTTGAGGGGTTTGCAGGGCAATACTGGACAGCTAAGGGAGAGGAAAGAGAGCGAACCAGGTGTCTCGCTCGTGCTACCCTTCTGCATGGGGGGGGGAGTTTCCCCCCCTCAGTGAAACCGGAGAGTAATTTAATATTTGTATGGGCAGGAAGGACTTCTGTGGGCTTCAAAAGTAAATGTTTGCATGGCTCCTCTCTGTCTAACCCAAGGTACTGCTAAGTAAGTCGCATGTCACCATTTACTAGTCAGGGCAAGAACAATGTTTTAAGAACATAAGAACATAAGAAAATGCCATACTGGGTCAGACCAAGGGTCCATCAAGCCCAGCATCCTGTTTCCAACAGAGGCCAAACCAGGCCAAAAGAACCTGGCAAGTACCCAAAAACTAAGTCTATTCCATGTTACCATTGCTAATGGCAGTGGCTATTCTCTAAATTAACTTAATAGCAGGTAATGGACTTCTCCTCCAAGAACCTATCCAATCCTTTTTTAAACACAGCTATACTAACTGCACTAACCACATCCTCTGGCAACAAATTCCAGAGTTTAATTGTGCGTTGAGTAAAAAAGAACTTTCTCCGATTAGTTTTAAATGTGTCCCATGCTAACTTCATGGAGTGCCCCCTAGTCTTTCTATTATCCAAAAGAGTAAATAATCGATTCACATCTACCCGTTCTAGACCTCTCATGATTTTAAACACCTCTATCATATCCCCCCTCAGCGTTTGGCTTACATTCCAGGAGGGTTTCAGCATTGCAATGTCATGGGCAGCTGCCAAGGATGGGAGCAAAGAAAAAAAAACCCCTATGAGCAGTCTGTAGGGGTGGTGCCACCAAACTTGAGGCACTTGGGGGGGGGGGAGGAGAGCTGTATTTAAAATTGCCCAGCACAATCCTACTGAGCATGACCCCACATTCTCCTCATATGCCCGCTTTTGGGCCCCATGTCTGGGAGCGGCAAGGGGAAAGCAGAGTCAGCTGTAGCATCCGTGTAGCAACATATAAAAATACCAGCTCTACAACCTGTATGGGTCCTAATATCTCTAAACAAGCCACCTTGGATAGCTGATCTGGTGTGGGAAGCAATCATGTCCCATAATTAGGGGTTAACCCCCAGTAAGGGTCAAGTAGAGGCATAGGATACCCAGTCAGATGAGAGGCTCTACCTATTGATATGCTGGGCCCCACCTTCATGAAGCGCAAAGCAAAGGCATCTCGCACTGCTAACCACTGGAACTTGAGTAGCTACATATTGCACGCCATATAGCAGGGATCACCCAGGAAAATGCTTCGTTCACACCTAGCAGCTCTAGTTTTCTCGAAGTGGGAAATGTGCCATGCGGATCGGTACTTTTAAAGGGGAAGTAACATTCTGCTCCAGGAAAATTGTTATTGCAGTGGAAAATTAGCATTTCTAAGAATCTGAATCAGTTCCCTCCTAAAATCGGTGCTGCAGTAGCTGTTGGTGTACAGCAGAGGAAGACTTTTACAAAAACATTTCTGTTCATTCACTTTAAGATTCCTGGTCCATGAGCAGGTAATGTTTCAGAACTTTCTTTGCGGTGAGAGGGAGCCAAGACAGCCACAAAGGTTTGCTGATTCATAATTCAGTATTTTCAGGTGAAGAACAAATTATGCACTTATGGAAATCGTTTTTCCCCCCCTACCGTTCTTATTTTCACCTAAGAATACAAAGCTTGGTTCTTGTGGGACAGAGGTCTGCACAAGATGGAACTCCTCCGAATGGATTTAACACTGCCGGCATCGAATTGGAAAGTGAAAGCTCTCATACAGACATGTTTTAAGTTTGTTTGTGTTTCGGATTTCTTTTGATTCAGGCTGCGAGAGGCAGCACTTCACCTTATAAAGGGGTAAAGCTCAGTGGGTCCGGGGGGGGTCCCCTGCCTCACTGTGACATACAAAGGCCTCTGACCCATGACCTATGTCGTGGGGCTTCGGCACGTCTTGCCCCATTAGCAGTAGGCGAATTCAAGACTGTGCTCTTCCGGTGTGCATTCGCACTGGCATTCTGTGGAGCTTGGCGCGTTTACTGTGCCATCGTGAAATGCACCACAGCTATGTGGCTTAACAGGGGATTGCCTTATACCTAGCATGAACAGCCCAGCTCAAGACCGATCAAGGAGCCCAATCCTTCACCCAAAAGGGGATGGGTTGTTTTGCTTCATTATGATAAAATCCCTTTAGCCATTACCAGTTTTAGAGAAACCCTCACAGATTTGCTGTGCTCGCTGCATTGAGCTCTTCCAGTGTTGCCTTCACCAGTATCCCAGCGGCTGTTATACAGAAACTGTGTCAATAGAGGTCAGGAATTTAGGCGCAATACATCTGCCTCAACGGGCGCCTTGTTGCGTGCATGCTAAGATTTACGTTCTCCTCAACCTACTGCTGTTGTCCGATGTCGTTTGGTGTGGATAGTCAGCTACTTACCCATCATACACAAGAAATGTATGTGGGCCTGGATTATCAAATGCCACATTCAAAGGTTGCTCAACCAGTAACTTCACAGCTGTCTCCCCATTGTAGTCGGCATGCACATTGGCTGGGGTATTTTGGCTTGGCAATGCATGGTGGTCCAGTCAGCAAACAAGCAGGTTTCCAGGAGCCCTGGCATTGGAGTTGCGGTGGGACTCCATGTGGTTGTACATGTGCATGTGTACATTGTGGCGCAGATGAGGCATGTTCTCGGAATGTGCAGTGAGAATGTGGATTCTCTCATGGCACAAGTGGAGATGAGCATTGGAGATGTACCCAGGCAGCTGTGGTCCTTCAGAACCGAAGGCAAATGAGATGTGGCGCTCTTCTTGGTGTACTTCCTTGTGATATCGGGTTCCAAAGGGTCTCTTTATTAGCTGCACAGTGTACACAAAAGAGTAAGGACCATCCAAGGACTTGGCACGTTCGCACCTTGCTGCTCACTTGAAGCTGGAAATGGGCCATGCAGAGCTCTCATTACCACCTTGGTGTGTGTCTTTGCAGCCCAGTACTTTGGAGCATTCTACCCGGGGCAGCAGTGGGTAAGTACGAGACTGCATTCATTCAGATTGCTTTCTTTCTTGCAGTCCTCGGAGCTTAGCGCATCAGCAAGATACGGAGCCTTGGTGGAACATGTTACAATGGCAGAGCATCAGCTGAACATGTTACAGCTGCGTGGCTTGAGGTGGAAGGACATCAGCTTCTTGAACAATCCAGGATGGATCAAGATGTACACGATATGCTCATCATGTCTCATCAATTTGACAAGGTCAGGACAGACTGCCTGGTACCTCCTCTGGTGAAGGTGGTCATAAGGAGAACTCGCTGGGTGCCAGTCTCTGGATTATCCTGCCATGTCAGGCCCAGGGATTGGGCCTTGAAGGATCAGCAGCCAGACATGTCTTTGAGGGGCTGGATGGCCCCGCCATGTGGTGGACTGGTCAGGACCGCTCTCGTGAAGACGGTCATAAGGGATACTCGCGAGGAGCGAGACCCTGTTCAAGAGGCATGCGGCCTTGTGACCACCCCTCGGCGCTAATGTCAGGACTGGGGATTGGGCATAATGGATAAACAGCAGGACATGTCTGTGAGGGGCCTTGGAAGGTCCTGCGGTGTGGCAGGACCTTCCCGCAGTTCTTGGGCCATGGGCACTAAGGACAATCCCGGGGATTAGGGCCTGATGGATAAATGACTAGACACATCTGTGAAGGGCCTTGTAGGGTCTTGCTTTGTGGTGAACTGCCCAGGACCCCTCAGCACTTGGGCCATGGGCACTAAGGTCAAGCCCAGGATTGGGCCTGATGGATAAACAGCTGGAGGGGCTGGAGGGGCTCTGGAGGGTATTGCTTTGTGGCGGGCTGCCCAGGACTCCTCTGTAAAAGGTGGTCATAGCAGGACCAACCCTCAATGCTTGGGTTATCAGAGAAGAATGGACAATTGGGAAGAGTCAGCCTGACACCGCCTGACCTTATCATCATCATACACCTGGGTGGCAATGATTTAGGTATCGGCATCGGCATCAATTACAGAAGACTAGAACTACCTTGCCTCATCATGGCCATCCTCAAGAATCCGCTGGCCAGGAACCATACCTCAACAGTGCACTACACTGCATGTGGGGAAGGTACCCTGACAAGTGCAATTGGCAAGTAGGGATGTGAATCGTTTTAGGACGATTAAAATTATCGTCCGATAATTTTAATATCGTCTTAAACCGTTATGGAACACAATACAATAGAGATTCTAACGATTTATCGTTATAAATCGTTAGAATCGTGAGCCGGCACACTAAAACCCACTAAAACCCATCCCCGACCCTTTAAATTAAATCCCCCACCCTCCCGAACCCCCCCCAAATAACTTAAACATTTCCTTGCCAAATCCTACCTCCTTCAATCCCCCACCCTCCCGAACCCCCCCCCAAATGACTTAAATTACCTGGGGGTCCGGAACGGCAGCGGTCCGGAACGGGCTCCTGCTACTGAATCTTGTTGTCTTCGGCCGGCGCCATTTTCCAAAATGGCGCCGAAAAATGGCGGCGGCCATAGACCAACAGGATTCGACGGCAGGAGGTCCTTCCGGACCCCCGCTGGACTTTTGGAAAGTCTTGTGGGGGTCAGGAGGCCCCCCCAAGCTGGCCAAAAGTTCCTGGAGGTCCAGCGGGGGTCAGGGAGCGATTTCCCGCCGCGAATCGTTTTCCGTACGGAAAATGGCGCCGGCAGGAGATCGACTGCAGGAGGTCGTTCAGCGAGGATTCCGGCGCCTCGCTGAACGACCTCCTGCAGTCGATCTCCTGCCGGCGCCATTTTCCGTACGGAAAATGATTCGCGGCGGGAAATCGCTCCCTGACCCCCGCTGGACCTCCAGGAACTTTTGGCCAGCTTGGGGGGGGCCTCCTGAGCCCCACAAGACTTGCCAAAAGTCCAGCGGGGGTCCGGAAGGACCTCCTGCCGTCGAATCCTGTTGGTCTATGGCCGCCGCCATTTTTCGGCGCCATTTTGGAAAATGGCGCCGGCCGAAGACAACAAGATTCAGTAGCAGGAGCCCGTTCCGGACCGCTGCCGTTCCGGACCGCCGCTGGACCACCAGGTAATTTAAGTCATTTGGGGGGGGTTCGGGAGGGTGGGGGATTTAATTTAAAGGGTCGGGGGTGGGTTTTAGCGGGTTTTAACGATTTTAACGATATATCACGATATTTTACCCCCCCAAACGGCAACAATACGATTCCCTCCCCCTCCCAGCCGAAATCGATCGTTAAGACGATCGAGGACACGATTCACATCTCTATTGGCAAGTAGCCAAAACCATACAACAACAGGATGGTTATCTCTGGCGACATGGTAGTATCATTTGCCACATGAATGGGTGGACAGACATTGTGCAGAATTATATGCCCCTAACGGAGTATATTTGTCGAATTTGGGAAACAATCTGTTCCTGCAAGCTATGCAGAGGCTATTCACCCATCCGATGTAGTAGTCGTAGCCGTTGTTTCGGGGGTGTCGTCATGCGTGGGCGGAAGGTACTTCCATGTCCGCGTGTGCTGGGCCCCTGTGGCGGTAGTGACCAAGTCCAAGAGAGCATTTGTAAATGCAGAAACTTTAGAAGTAAGCTGGGAGGTGCAAATATGTACATGCGAGTACTAAGGATCTTCACTCATTGCCACGGATGATCAATATCGGGCCTGGGTGCTGCCTTGATGGATCTAGGGCTGATACAAAGGGAGGGGCTCTGGCAAGGCTTGCTTTGTGGCGGTGGGGCAAAGATCCCCTCCAGCAAATGGGCTCCAGCAGGGGGCTTACTTTGTGGTGGCCAGAGCTGGGGAGCCCATCCAGTGCTTGGCAGTCATGGTGCCTGTTCTGGGAATCTGCTGGGGGTGGGACCCCGTGGCTCCGCATGGGCAGAGATTAAAGTATCGGCACCTGCACAGTCTCAATTTCCGTAAACATTAT
This sequence comes from Rhinatrema bivittatum, assembly GCF_901001135.1. Lineage (NCBI taxonomy): Eukaryota > Metazoa > Chordata > Amphibia > Gymnophiona > Rhinatrematidae > Rhinatrema > Rhinatrema bivittatum. Next base: position 366,716,792 of record NC_042615.1, read on the forward strand.
GGACTGGACTCAGCGTCTGTTTAGACTCCACTGTTAGGGATTCTAATAAACGGCTGTGGCTTTTGCATCCAAATTGTGTGTCGTGTTTTCCTTGTGTGTAACTGGTGGAGTCCAGCAGGGCCAGGGTGGGGGCAATTTATTTATTTGTTGAGTTTTATATAACATCATTTGGTGCAGCCATAACAACGATTCAAACAGAATACAGATAGATAAACATTTGCTGATCATTGAAAAATAACAATGGGAGGGATTATGGGAGGGTAGGAGGAAACAAGGGAAGAATTGGAATTTAAGGGAAGGAGGCTAGTAACGGTATTGAGATTTATTAATCTTAGAGACAGTCTCTTTGCATTGTTTCTTATAAGTTCATTGTAGTATGACAATGGTTGATGCTGGTTGCTGTTTCATTCTTGCGTGGGTTTGGTTGGTGGTACTGATTGTTGTTAGTTCGTTGAGAGCCCAAGGGTGTCTGGACTGCCCAGTTATTGCTTAAAATGTTTATGAAGCATTATATCAGTGGAAGGGCACACATATAGACTGATCATATTTAAAAAAGAAAACCTTATCGGACTATTTTGGAGCTGAGATACTAAAGGTCATGCCAATATTTAACACTAGAGTTTAATACCATCTTAGAGTGGGTGTTAAATTTATCACAGCCTAGCAGCCTTGGTAAATTTAAGGATTCCTGGTGAATAGGGTGATAGTAGCTAATGAGCATATTTTGCATGTTCATTAATGCTCATTTTTAACCTATATGTGCATGTCCAATTTAGCAAACAGTAGGTTGTCTCTGACATAAATAATCCAAGTAGTTATCAAATATTCTGACACTTTTACAAGCCGATACAGAACGGTGCGTTCAGCTTTTTCTATGGATACTTTTTCCCAGACAAACAATGGACACAGCTTTGAAAATTCAAAAATATATGTGTTGTTTCCTCCCTGACCTAACCTCACACCTGATCCCACCTACTGCTTTCATGGGTAAAACGTTAATGTGCGGTTAATCCCCCAACATACGTTTCCCTGCATAAAGGGTGAAATATTTTCAGATGGTCCTTTTACCCAGATATGTAGTCATTTACATGGGTAAGAGGTCCCTATTCCAAAGGTTTCTCCAGCTACAAACCATAAGAATTAAAAATCCCATCTCACTGACTGCCTCTGATTTATCAAGGTAAACGCTTATACAGATAAAACTTACAGGATAAATCATAGACGATCTGGAAGTATTCTGGGATGAGGCTAAATTGTCTGGATTACTCAGCCAGATAATAAAACTTTAGCTGTGCTAAAGGGCTGTCTTAAAGTTAGCCAGATAAACTTACCCAGCTAATGATGGATTGAACTGGATGCATTCAGTGGCATGGCTTTGCTACTAAATATCCAGTTTAAGTTAACCGGGTGAATTTATCTGGTTAACTTACCAGACAACCCACAGATGTATGGACCACTAATTGGCTTTTGAAAATTGCCCTTCATAATTTAGTGGCTGTTAGTGGCTGGGCCCCTGTGGAGCACAAATTATTATGTGTGATCTGGATGTGCACTGTACTTGAGCAAATATCAGATTTCTGTTGTAAGTGTGATTTTCAACAAACTTTACAATTCACATAAGCTTCTAATACATCACTGACTCTGAATATTTTTCTATTTATGAGATATGGTTGATTATTCTATTATCTTCATGTTTTGTGAACCACGTTGGATTGATCACACATACGGCGACCATGCCTGAGACAGTAAGGCTGGCCGTTGTTAAGTAAAATAAGATAGGACAAGAGCGAGTAGCCATTTCTCCTGCCCTTTACAATGCCACCAGACTCCCATGGAAGGGGTAAGTAGCAGCTGGGGAGGACACCAGCACCATCAGTTTTTGCAGTGGGTGAGAAGGTGGTCAGAGGGGCCCTGGGAGTCCTTGGCTAGGCCCAGATAAATACTTCCAAGTAGGTCTGGACCCTGCAGGTATTTTTGTGGTGGGTCGACAGAGGACTGTTTTCCTTTTCTTATTTTTTTTGTTTTGTGAGGGTTTTTTGTTTTTTTTTTTAAATATATCTTTATTCAAGAGACAACATGTGCAAATAAATCAAATACAGAAATTAATGTTCTCTGGATCAGCAAATGAACCTAACTGAAAAAAACTAAACAAACTAAAAAATGAAAAAAAAAAAGAAACAAAAAAACCAAAAAATATTGGGCATGGACATCACTAATGTGTAGTCTGATTCTGGACACATCAGTACTAGTGTCATGTAGAGATCACAACAGATAACATAAACAGTTTCTTGTTAAAAAAAAAAAAAAAAGCATGCCACGCACTAGTGCTTGTTGATTGACTATGTCGACCTCCACTAGGAAATGACATAGCTTGTGGAAAAAAAAAAGTCACACACATACAACAATCAGTACTTAATGGCTTCTTTTTCCACCCACAGAAAGAGGACATAAAAATAAAGGAAAGGTTGGCATTCAACCTGCTCAGTGCAGTGGTCACTGATCAGAGATGCTGCAGCTGTTAAAATTAAAAACAATCTTTCTCTGCAGTCTGCACTGCACACAGAGAAATAATACACGTCTGCCTTTCAATGGTACAGTAATTCTGTAATACTGAAAAGACAGAAGATTGCAGTTTCTCCTCCTACACAGTAACACTGTGTGTCAAGAGGAAACGGCACAGGCCCCTTTACTTTGTTTCTCCTTCCTTTCCTTTGCAAATGTTGGGCCTCATGTTCTAAAGTGTCGCAGGCCTGAGATACTTTAGAAGATGAGGGGCGGGGGGGCCGAAATGGGGGGCGGGCCTGCGCTAGCCGGCAGCCATCGCACCGTCGCGGTGCGATGGCTGCCGGTTTCGCACCCAATAGCGCCACCATAGGAGGTGTAGCTATTGGGAGCGAAAGCTGCCACGAAAAGGCCCTTACCTTTTCGCTGTCCGCGGCGTCGGCGCAGTCGGCCCCAGTGACGCCCCGACTCCTCCTCTTCCGGGGCTGACTCCGCCCCGACTCCGCCCCCATCCTGATATCGCACGCGATAAGGGACTTTTCACGTGCGAAAGGTCCCTTATCGCCTGCGAGTGGCGTGGAAAATGAGGCCTGTTGTGTTTATTTATTTATTTCTTACTTTTTATTGGGCTCTGAGAAAGAGATTCAGATGTACAATCTCTCTGAAAGCCAGCAGAGAAATGAGGAAAGAAAATGATGACTTCTCAGTGTTGCATGTTGCTTTTTGTTTCAAGTTGAAAAAAAAAGGGGATCTCATTAGCAATCCATTGGGATAGGCTGATTAAAAAAAACACTTGGTCTTGATTGGTCCTGCTCCTTCCTTGCTCTTCCCATCCTTTTTCTGATCAGTCTAACTTCATTGGCTTGAAATAATATACCGGAAGATAGGGATGTGCAGACCAAAAGTTTAAGTTCATAAGTCCATAAGTCGAAAGGGGGTCCCATTTGCGGTCAATATGGACATATGGAGAATTCCATAAGTTGAGTCTATGTCCATATGTGCAAATAAAAATTTAAACCCCTCACCCGCTTTAATCCCCCCCCCCCAAGACTTACTACAACTCCCTGGTGGTCCAGCGGGGTCAGGACGCCATTCCTGAACTCCTTTGCAAGGAGCACGTGACGTCGGCGTCACGTCGGAGTGACGCGGTGTCACGTGATTCCCCTCGGGTTCGCTCCCGGACCCCTCGTTGGGCTCAAAAGGCACTTTTGGCCAGCTTGGGGGGGTCAGGAGGCCCCCCCAAGCTGGCCGAAAGTTCCTTTTGAGCCCAACATTCTCCCAGGTCTATTTTTTTTTTTGGGGGGGGGAGGGGATTGGGGGAAGACTATGCATGGATATCTTAAAAGATAGGTCCTCTGCAGTTGTAGTTTCCAGTTCTTGGCAGCTTGTTCAAATTTAAAAATTTTAGAGATGTACAGAGAGGTTTGCATCCCTCTAGTAGGGATTATGCTTTGACATGGCTCACATAGTCATACTGATTATTTTTTATGCTCATCAAAAGTTATGGCCTACTTAAGCAATTGAGATATATTATCTTGTTGTATCTCAGCTCACCATTCTATTTCTAGAGAGTTCATTGGTGATGGTTCTCCCAAGTGATGGCTACTTAATTTACCTCTGCACTTTTACCTCTGCACTTTTGGCCAGCTTGGGGGGGTCAGGAGGCCCCCCCAAGCTGGCCAAAAGTGCCTTTTGGGCCCAACGAGGGGTCCGGGAGCGGACGCGTGGGGAATCACGTGACGTCTGCGTCACGTCGGAGTGACGCGGCGTCACGTGATTCCCCTCGGGTTCGCTCCCGGACCCCTCGTTGGGCTCAAAAGGAACATTTGGCCAGCTTGGGGGGGCCTCCTGACCCCCCCAAGCTGGCCAAAAGTGCCTTTTGGGCCCAACGAGGGGTCCGGGAGCGAACCCGAGGGGAATCACGTGACGTCGGCGCCACGTCAGAGTGACGCGGCGTCACGTGATTCCCCTCGGGTTCGCTCCTGGACCCCTCGTTGGGCTCAAAAGGAACTTTTGGCCAGCTTGGGGGGGCCTCCTGACCCCCCCAAGCTGGCCAAAAGTGCCTTTTGGGCCCAACGAGGGTTCCGGGAGCGAACCCGAGGGGAATCACGTGACGTCAGCGCCACGTCGGAGTGACGCAGCGTCACGTGATTCCCCACGCGTCCGCTCCCGGACCCTCACGGAACTTTTGGCCAGCTTTGGTAAGTCTGGGGGGGGATTAAGGAGGGTGAGGGGTTTTAAATTTTTATTTAGATCAACAATCGCGATTTCCAACGTATTCAACATAGCTATGTTGAATAAGTTGGAAATCCGATCGTTTAAGCCTCATCTTTTTTTTAAGTTAAAAAAAAAAAATAAGTTGCGTTTTCCATTTAAGTTCAAAACGAATGCACACCCCTACCGGAAGATATGCTTGACCCATAGACATGAATGAAATCGGAAAACAAATGAAAAAAGAAAGCTTCATTATTTTCAGGAGCACTGTCTATTTGTTTTGGTTTAAACAAACAAACAAAAATGCCCTGCTTCATTTCAGATCATCTATTTACTTCAAACGGATGCACATCCCTACCTCAGAGACATGGTATGCTTTTAGTTTACAGAGCCCCACTCAGTCCTGACATTTTGCTGCTGGACCTGTTATAAATTATTACAGATGCAGAACCCTCTAGATTATTAGTCTTAGATGATTTTAATATGTATGCCAAGGTGGCCATCCCCGTTACTAATTATGAAATTTATGAAATTAATATTTCTATGCAAAAAAGGTATCTACTTAGTTCTTGAAAAGACCCCTGAAAACTACAGACCAATCTGTAACATTCTTTTCTCAGGGAAAATTAGGCTAAGATAGTAGTAGCTGAAAATGCAAGCTCTGAAGTTTGTCTGAAAATAGGTTCCTAATTTAGGGTCTCAGCTTTTTTTTTAATATCAGCCCCCTAAGCATTCAGCAGAAAATGTTTCTAAACTTAGACCCCTCAAATTTAAGTCTGCAATTCATGTGCCTAGATTTAGGAACCTAATTAAGGAGTCCAGTGCTGAAAATTAGTGCTAAGCCCCTAAGAATTTTCTCTGCTGTAACTCCACCTATGTATCTGTTCATTTTTTAGGCACTTAAATTTAGGTTCTTATTCTGTTTTCAAAGTGGCTGATTTAGGATCCTATTTTTTTCATATTTTGACACCAAAAGCCTTGGAAAATAGATCCTTTATTTGTTTGTACCCTCTTTGAAGGCGATTAAATTATTAGGGCTGACATTTCGTCACTGCCTTTGACAGTGCTATGAGGTGAGAGACTAATACTGCGCCATGGCCTTAGAGGATGTGTTCTAGAGAGAGAGAAAAGAGTTTCAGAAGGGATTTTAGGATTACTGCCTGAGATGTCTTGCCTTGTACTTGTTTCCTTGTTCACTTTCATATTCATGTCTGGGAACCTTTGATGTCGAATCACCCTGAGATTTTCATCGATTAGCAAGGGAGCAAGCTCGTGCAGAATGCACACAAACGTCCTCCTCTTTCAAACACACACACACACACTCTTAATACACTCACATGTTCACTCTCACTCGTTCACACGTGCATTTATGTTCATACTCATGCCCACTCACAGATTCTCTCACACATGTGCCCACTATGGTTGCCAACTTTTCCACGGAGCAGGACCGGACATGTAGTGGTGGGAGGGCACGGTCTCCCCCCCCCCCCCCCCCTACGCCTGTTTCTTCCCTTTCAAATCGGGCCTTCATTGTATTCTAGGCAGATGCTGCTCGCCTGTCTTCAGGGCCTGGGTTTGACTCCCCTCTTCCTTTGCAATTCCTACAGTTTTGGACTGGACAGCTCAGACCTAAGATCTTCCTGAAAATCTGGACACAGGGGAGGGACTTTGGTGGGTGTGGGTCATGGGCGAGAGGATGTCTGAATGGGAGGAGAAAGAGGAGGTGATGTGTAACATGGGGGGCTGTTGGGGGTGTGTGGATAGGGAGAAGGATGGGGGGTGGATGCCTGCAAAGGGAGAGGAGGAGGAGAAAGACGGTGTCTGGGCAATATTGGGAGGTGACAAGAGTAAAGGGGAATGATAGGAGGAGGTTATTAGGCCTTACAAAGAAAATATGCAAAACAAACATGCTTCTGCAACCCTAAGGGGTCACTAGATGGGCTTAGCTGTTACTGGGCTTGTGTTTTCGTGTTCCAGGTTAAAAGGGGGGGTTATTATAGGAGGAGGGAGTTGGCAGCCCTTGCCTCCTGGGAGGGTGTATTATGGGGATGACAAAAGTTTATGTTGTTCTTTACTATGGGAAGCTTCCAGAGTATGGATCAAGGACCAGATTAGTAGGTGTGGGCAAGCTGTGTGAGTGCAAGTGTTTTCTGTATGGAAGGGCTGGTTGTCTGAGGAAGGGGGTGTAAGTAGAGTCCTGGAGGAGCCAAACCAGAAGATTGATGGAGAAGCAGCATAGGAAAGGAGGAGCAGAAGTGATATGATACAGACTTTCAGATACTTGAAAGGTTTTAATGATGCAAAGACAACGACAAACCTTTTCCGTCAGAAAAAAATCAGCAGAACCAGGGGTCACGATTTGAAGCTCCAGGGAGGAAGACTCAGAACCAATGTCAGGAAGTATTTCTTCACGGAGAGGGTGGTGGATGCCTAGAATGCCCTTCCAGAGGAAGTGGTGAAGACCAGAACTGTGAAGGACTTCAAAGGGGCGTGGGATAAACACTGTGGATCCATAAAGTCTAGAAGACGTCAATGAAGAGTGGGTGGCTCGCGGGAATGACGGCTACTACCTGGAGAAAATACCCTTATTCAATAAACATATACACGGGGTTAATGTGACTCCAACATTGCTCTAAGCTTCAACGGCAAGAGGAAATGTGGAAAAAAGGATTTGCATCACAAAAAAGCGGGGAGTAGCTTGGTTGTTACGGCAGCTACTACCCCAAACCAAATAAGCCTGATACTTCACTTTCAATACATATCCAGCATAGCTCTCTGCTTCAACGGCAGGGGAGAAAGACTGATACTTCAAGCATATCCAGCATAGCTCTCTGCTTCAATGGCAGGGGAGAAAGTCTGATACTTCACTTTCAATGCATATCCAGCATAGCTCTCTGCTTCAACAGCAGGGGGAATGAAGAAAGGTGGATCTATATACAGACAACAACCAACAAAGACTGAATTATTTATTCTGGGTGGGCAGGTGGGCATGGGTGTGGCTTGCTTATTGTGGTGTTTGCTACCCCCAACTAATTGGGCTAGATATTTCACTTAGATGCAGTTCCAACACTGCTCTCTCATTAATGGTGGGGGTGGAAGGGAAATAGAACCAAAAGGTTACTAAGAGCCAGGAGTAACATAAGTATGAGAAAAAAAAAGTGTGAAACTTGCTGGGCAGACTGGATGGACTGTTTTGGTCTTCTTCTGCCGTCATTTCTATGTTTCTATGATATCTCCCCTTGAGGGGCAACAGCTTGCTGTGAGAGTACCGAAAGTGGTGAAATTGAGAAGAGCGCTGGAGTTTCCCAAAATGCCTTAAGGAGTGATTCTGAGCTGGAGTGTGTGGAGCCACAAAAGTAACAGGAGAAGACTTGTGGATAGGATACCAAAGCTGTGCTGAGTGAGTGATCATCTATAAGCTTCCAACAGCTTTTAAGAGCGATGAGTGATCCTTGAGAATGTGGAATTTGGTCTGAAAGGAAAAGACATTTGGTTTTTGGGGATTCAAGCATAGGAATGGTGGTGGGAGGACCAGCTACATCTGGGGAAAAGGTGCTGGACTGGATTATCACTACAGAGCTCAGGATCAGCAAATGCACAGAGGAAGGGAGTGCACAGAGGAAGGGAGTGCACCATCCGGGAGCTGATCCTGGTGTGTGAGTACTCAATTTTTGTTACTTCTGTGAAGGAAAAAGATATACCAGAGGACACCCCCCCCCCAAAAAAAAAAAAAAAAAAAAAAGGGTCCTAGAGAAGAAATCACATGGGGAAGGAGGATTAAGGAAGAGGACAGCCATGGGTTTGAACTGTGCTTACTAGAGTATCACTAGGAGTATAGAAGAAATTGGATTGTGTTTTTTGGGATTTTACAATTATTTTACTGGAATTGGATGCCGAAGATGGACTGCTAGTCTAACCTGATGTTTTTGCTACTACTGTTTTTGTGTTTTAAAATAAATGTTTTAATTTTTGAAGCATAAGTGAAGTTTGAACATTGGACTTTTTGAGAGTCCCTTCAGCCTGGTTTGGGTTCTATTCCCCCCCCCCCCCCTGCCTGAGGGACTACATGATACCCCACCCTAGCAGAGTTATCCTGATGCTCCCCAGGGCTGGGAAGATGACACCCTTGGGAAGGTGGGGGTTACACTACTTATGGTACATATATTCTCCTTGGCTTCCTTACACTGCTCTCAGCATGCAGGACCAGAATAGAAACCAGAAGTGGAGCAAGAATCCGAGCTGGAGACTGAATCAGAGTTGGAGCTTCAGATTACTACCCCCTAGGGCTGATGTCTAGGACATCTCCCAGGTAGGAGACTCACCATGGGAGGAATTGGAAGCACTGCCAGTGGGACAGATCCCCATCCCCATGCATGAAGACTCAAATCATGACCCAACCACCATGAGAAAGCTGTGACCTAGCCAAGCCCAGTGCAAGGATAGTAGATGACCTTAGGCAATTCTTTAGCTTTGCATCATTTCTTCTCTACCTCACCCCTTTGCCCCAAGTTCCACACAATTAAAAATTATTTCAGAATGTCTTTTTCAATTTAAAATCTTAATATAAATACATGCTGAGATAAAAAAAAAAAATCACCTACATCAACATACATATTATATTTATGTGCACTACTGTGGTGCCAACCAGAAAACCCTGCAAAAAAGACCATCTGGGGTTAGGCCTATAGTAACAAGTACTGGGGCTGATGCAAAAAAAAAAAAAAGTGGAAAGCGGGCGCTGAAAAGTCAGCACCCGCTTTCTTAATGCGTGCATGGCGCCCACCATGCTATATTATAAATAGGGGGTCGCGGTTACCGGTTATGAACACTGACACCGATAAACTCAGCGACGGTTTTCATAACTGCAGTCTGCCAGTTATGAAAAACGAGGCCGAGCATATCGGCATCAGTCTTCTTAATGCGGCCACTGAGGTTTTGGGGTTTTTTTTAACTTTTAAAAGAAGTACTGAAAAGCAAATTTTTCTGCTTTTCTGTACTTTTCAATGTGCTCAGCTATTAACTATTAACTAGCTATTATAGCTGAGCGATAAATGTGCGTCTGAAATGCACATTGGGCCGGATTTTAAGACGTATGCATGGGCGTACATTTGTGCACGCAACCTGGCACGCAGAAATGTACCCCTGATTTTATAACATGCGCGTGCAGCACCTTGCACGCTCCGAGCCCTAGGGGAGCCCTGATGGCTTTCCCAATTCCCTCCGAGGCCGCTCCGAAATCGGAGCGGCCTCGGAGGGAACTTTCCTTCTGCCCCCCCCCCCCCACCTTCCCCCACCTTCCCCTCCCTTCCCCTACCTAACCCGCCCCCCAGCCCTACCTAAAACCCCTCCCTGACCTTTATTTTACAAGTTGAGCCTGCCTCCGGGTAGGCATCAGTTGCGCGCTCCGGCCAAGTGCTGGCACGCGATCCCCCGACCCAGCGGCCCTACGGAGGCCTCTGGCCATGCCCCCAGCCCAATTTGGACTGCCCTGCCCAATCCCTTTTTTCAAGCCCCGGGACATACGTGCATCCCAGGGCTTTGCGCGTTGCCGGGCCTATGCAAAATAGGCTCGATGCGCGTAACCCCCCTACACGCGTAGAGCTTTTAAAATCTGACCCATTTATTGTTTTGCATTTGGAGTGAATGAGAAATAGCCTCATTCACATGCATTTGCATATGATAAGCGCTATCCCATTCACTCCGTGTGGGACGCACGTTAAATAAGCGCTAATCCCCTTTTTGCATTGCGGTGGATTAGCACCTATTTAACCCCCATCCGACTGCAGGTTATACAGTGCGCTCAGCTGAGAGCACTGTATTGCATCAGCCCCATTGTATATGAACTTCATCCTCAGAAACTCATTAGTAAACTGAATTACAATTACAATATCATAACTTACCTATACCGAAACAACACTAACTGCCATAACTCAAACAGTAACAACCCTATCTTTGAAAAGGCAACATTGCAACTCTTACTCCAGCCCTTATAATACTAACACACCTCATAAGAACATAAGAAATTGCCATACTGGGTCAGACCAAGGGTCCATCAAGCCCAGCATCCTGTTTCTAACAGTGGCCAATCCAGGCTATAAGTACCTGGCAAGCATCCAAAAACTAATTATATCCCATGCTTCAGGTGCTAGTAATAGCCAAGCTGCTATAGTTCCCAAAACAGAATCTACTTTCGCAGAATAGATACCTCACCTCAGTTACACAGGAAGAACACAGACAGACTCTCACCAAACATAGGGGCTGATATAATAAGACTTACACTGAAATCAGTTCTATTTATTATTGTGTATTTTTTAGAGCATGCACAGCAAAAACTTGCAGCCATGTGAGATGTAATGAAGGAATGGCATGCCAATATGATATTTGTTAAAAAACCCAGGCTAGACCAAATATCCACAAAAGTACCTAATGCAGAAAGCTGTGGGAAAAATAGGCACTAAAATATATGGATGTGCCTAATTCATCCTGGTTTGGGGAACCCAAAAACTGAACCAAATTTTCCCGAAATTTTAGGAAAATTCAGTTTTCGGGTTAGTGCGTGCTAACATTAAAATGGTTCGAGCTTTGCACATCTCTACTAAAATAGGCACTAATTTTGTAGAGTTGCTTTATTTAAAAAGTATGTTTTGGATTTTCTTTCTTGGCAAATCCATGGCTCATATTGAATCTTGTGTTTAAAAGAGTCCTTGTTTTAATACAATTAATATTATACAGCGATACATACTTTTTCACATAGGTAAACACCTGATTTCTGATGGGGAATATATGTCAAATAGGTGCTGTGTATTAGGGATGTGCATTCGTTTAAAAGGAACGTGCAAAGCACGAGCAATGAGGCCGATTTGTTTTACTCATTTTAAGTGAATGCATTGGGCCTAGGCCAGGGCTTCACATAGGGCGTAGGCTGAGGCACAAAGCAGGGACCGTGGCCCAGGCATGAGTGCAATACTGGGGTCTCGGTTGAGCTCTCCCCCCACCCCCCCTCAAAGAATCTTACCTGATTTGTTGAGTATCCACAGAAGCAGCCAGGCTGAGTCCCTATACCTGGGCCTTGGCCTAGGCTAGAGCCTGGGCATTTTCCTGGGTGAGTGGGAGGCCTTGGGAGATCCTGTTTTTGTTTCTTGGGGGGCATTTTTGGTTTTGGGAGTTTATTTGATTCATTTTTTCACACCAATGAAATGAATCAAACATTCCATGAACTGAAATTCATGGGGAAAAAACTTCCCAAAAATAAACCGAAAATGAAAATGAATATTTTTCCCCTGCATATTCCTACTGTGTATGAACTGAAATATGCAGCAGAATCAATCACAGTTGACATGACAGACAGGTGCTGAAACGTTTACTCCTGTCCTGACCCAGGCACTAAAAACCCCACGTAAAATTATGAACACTCTCTGCATTGCTTATAAATACAAAATAAATAGCCTTCTTTACATGTTATTTGCATGGGCCTGCGCTAAATCATCAATGTGGTTTTACGCAAGTCTGTTTGGTGCTAAACTCTTTACTACATAAATGCATAAGATTAGCATGGGGGAAAACCTCCATAATAACACAGGCTTATTACAATAGGAAATATGCAGTCAAAAACTGCAATGGAAACCACCACAAGTCAGACTCTGTGTGCAGTGCAACAATGTAAAAACAATCACCACCATTACTCAAATCATAAAACAATAAAATCAATAAATCTGAACAATCTCAATCATTGATTAAAACCATACTAATAAAAATAATATTTCAAACAAGGGAATGAATAGAATAACATCCAATAATTAGAAATTCATAAACAAATTTTACAAAATTTTCCAAACTATAAGAAAATATTTCAAAAACATCATGCACACAAACTTTCTCCACTGTCTCTCACTTACACATGCAAATTCTTCTTTTCTCTCCCACATGATCTCTCTCCCCCCATACACATATGCTTTCTCTCTAAACCAGATGCTCTCTCACACACACATGCTCACTTTCACTTTCATATGCTCTCAGAAACACATGCTCATTCTCTCTCCTACATGCTCTCTCACACACCTGTAAATGCTTTGTCTGTCCCTCTCTTCCACATATTCTCATTTATACACATATACTCTTTCCAACATACTTTCTCACGTACACACACATTCTCTTTCCTACATAATCTCTCTCTCACACACACATGCTCTCTCTTTCTAATGTATTCTCACACATACATATACACACATGCTGCCTCCCACATGATTTTACACACACATACACTCTCAATCTCTCTCTCTCCCATTCATCTTCTTATAGACACACATTTCTTACTCTCCCCCATTTTCTCACACATCGCTCCCTCTCTCTCCCACCTGCTCTTTCACACTCTCAAATGCACTCTCTCTATAATTTTTATTTATCTGATTTTTAAATTCCACTTTTTGACACTTCATATCAGATTACATCAAGGTACTGTAGGTGTTTCCCTATTCCCAGTGGGCTCTCTCTCACACACACATGCTCTTTTTCTTTCCCACATGCTCTTATTCTCTCCCACATGCTTTCACACTCATATACACTCTCTCTCTCTCTCTGCCACATGCTCATACATACACACACACACACACACACATGCTCTTTCTTTCCCAGATGCTCTCTATCTCACACACGTACATGTTTTTATCTCTTCCTCTTGCTCTCTCTTTCACATAAGCACATATACTCTGTCTTTCCACTTGTTTATTTAATTTATTTTCCATCTTTCAGCTACTTCAAAGCAGATTACATTCAGGTACTGTAAATATTTCCCTGTGCTCAAGGGCACAAAATCTAAGTTTGTATCTGAGGCAATGGAGGGTGAAGTAACTTGCTCAAGATCACAAAGAGTGGCAATGGAATTTGAATCCTGGATTTCCTAGTTCATAGCCCACTGCTCTAACCACTAAGCTACTCTTCCACTTTGCCCACCTGCTCCTTTATATTCAAATTTTCTCTCTCTCTCCTATATGATCCCTCATACAGATATGTTCTCTCTCAAACACATACATTCTCTCTCTCTACCCACATGCTTCCACACACATACACGCTATCTCTCTCCCACTTGCTCTCTCTCATACACATACAAGCTCTCTCTTTCTCTCCTCCCACATGCTCTTGCACTCATACACACTCTCTCACCCTCTAGTGATTCCACTGACCCTTGAACTAGCTGGGAGCTGACCCCAATGTAAGAAGGCAGAACACCAGTACTTATCATAAAGCTGGAGGTAACACTTATCCTGCCTTAGCTCCAGCCCCTACCTGCGCAATAAGAGGTGCACAGAGCCTTCAGCTTGATTGGTGATATCCATGAGGACTTACGCTGTCATGACAACATGGCATATGAGGAGATCACCAGCATTCACAGTGAAATAGTCTGCCCTTGTTAGAATGTTTAAAATAAAATTGTTTTGTCCAAAATATAAACCAAACAAATCCTGTGGAGGTGTAACACCATCAAATGAAGTGGACCCTTGTGATTGCAGTGTCATTGGTGCAACCTGGTGAGTGAGCTCACTAGGCCCTTACCGGAAGTTAGCAGAGAAGCCTGTAGGCAGGACCAGCTGGAGCTTCGCATATACCAGCTGCCTCTCCCATAGGTTGAGCCCTTGGGCTTTGGTGGCCGGCAGGACTTTGGTGGATCCCAGGGCTATCAAAAGCGAGAGTCTGATCTGAGCAAGGGTTATTTGCTTATTTATTTATTTAGTCATTTTATATACTGTTGTTCCAAAAGTAGATCACAATGTTTTATAAAGTCAGTATTCAAACTCTGGGTCTTGATTTACAGACGGCCCGATTGTAGGAGATCGCTCCAGGACCCCCGCTGGACCACCAGGGACTTTTGGCAAGTCTTGGGGAGAGTCAGGTGGGTGGGGGTTTATTCGTTAGTGATACATTGTATTTGTGGGGGTTCACCATACGTTTTGTCACCCCCCACGAATACAATAAATATGGCATATACGTTGTGGATTGCCAATACGTTGTAAACGAATGCACACCCCTACCCACTACACATCTTTGCTTCGCCTGTGAAGCGGGTAGGCGTGGATAAGGGTACAATGGTCTTGATGGTCACCACTGGCGACAGCAATTCTTTCACTGGAGTTGCTGAAGTATTCAGTTGAGCATGCAACTGATTGAAGGCAGTAGCTAGGCTTTCCAGAGACTTTTGTTGATCAGTGATCCACTGGGCTAGGCCAAGAATGGCCTGCAAGGCCACTTGCTGAGCCGAGTCCATGAAGTTAGCAATCTGTTGGGTTTGTGGCATAGTGTGGACCCTTAGTCGCAGTGGTGATGACTCGTCCCATGTGGAGGGGCCCCGTGGGGAACCACAGCGATAGGCTAGACTCAGAGACCAGACACGAGATGAAAAGCTTTATTGTACTGCTGTAGATAGATGGTAAGTGTGCAGGAAGGAATGGCACTGAAGTCCAGCAAGGTGCCAATATGCTCAGATAGTCTCAGATGTAGAAGTCTCACCCAGATGTACAAGGTTGGTAGTGTTCCGCAGAGCGGGATAAGCCGAACCTGGTGGGTGGAAATGGATAGCTGAATCATAGAGGTACTCACTGAAGTGTAGTGCAGGAATCCTCCTGGTAGATGATGAAGGTGGGACCCAAGGTCCAAGGTGCAGGATACTCTGAGCGGGTAGGCCCTCGAGGAGCGAGTACCTGGGAGCGCAGATAATCCTGAAAGAGAAGAGAGACCCCCGAGGAGCGGTTTTCTGAGTTAGTAGAAACCCCGAAGGGTAGCTGGAAGCGAGAGGCCCCTGAGGAGTGGATGCCCAGAGATTCTTCAGGTGTGAGATACCCTGGAGGGTAGTGAGGAGTCTAAGCATGCAGCTTAGAAGCGGTCAGAGTAGCTAAACCAAAGTGCTTGCTAACTCGTTCGTTAGGAGCAGAGCGGAGGCTTAAATACCCAGAGGTATTGACGTCATGCGGTAGGGACGCCCCTAAGGTTTCCACCATGGCATGTAGATAAGCATAGGCAGCTTGCGTGTGTGCGCCCTAGGAGGTCATGGGAAGGAGCATGGTGGACGGGGATGCCCATGCTGAGTTGGAAACTCCGAGGGTTTCAGCATTCGGCACCGGAGGCAGCTGTCTTACCCATGGAGGAGAAGAAGGGCAAAAAAGAGATGCGGCAGAGTGGTCGCAGCCATCTGCGACCGACGGACGCAACACCCATCTTGCAGTCACCAAACAAGGAAAGGGCTACTGCAGATGCCATCCTACATTGGATGAAAAAAGAGTCTGGATACTGAAGAAGAAGCCGTATATGTGTGTGCGTGTGTGTGTATGTGTGTGTATGAGAGACTGACAGACAGAGCTTTGCAGACAGAGCATATTGTCTTTGTACAGTGTATTTTCCACTGTTCCAGGTGCCACCCGGTAGCCACTAGGGGTGTGCATTCGTTTTCGCTGTATTGGCGATCCTCAACGTATATTGCACTATTCGTAGTATTCGTGGGGAAGCGAAACGTATCACGATTCCCCACGAATACACGAATCTTCGCTGAATTATACAGCCACCTAAATACAAATTTAAACAAACCCCTCACCCTCCTGAACCCCCCCAAAACGTACCAAAACTCTCTGGTGGTCCAGCGGGGGGTCCGGGAGCCATCACCTGCACTCACACCCTCGGTGCCGGTTTCATCATGGCACCGATAGCCTTTGTCACAGGGGCTACCGCTGCCATTGGTCAGCCCCTGTCACATGGTCGTCGGTGCCATCTTGTGCTCCTACCATGTGACAGGGGCTGACCAATGGCAGCGGTAGCCCCTGTGACATAGTATGGGCAAAGGCTATCGGCGCCATTTTGACTACTGGCATCGGACGGCCAGAGTGCAGGAGGTCACTCCAGGACCCCCGCTGGACCCCCAGGGACTTTTGGCCAGCTTGGAGGGCCTCCTGACCCCCACAAGACTTGCCAAAAGTCCAGCGGGGGTCCGGGAGCGACCTCCTGCATGCCGGCCGTCCGATGCCAGCACTCAAAATGGCACCAATAGCCTTTGCCCATACAATGTCACGAATGCAACATATGGCGTCCCTCTGCACATCCCTAGTAGCCACAGACAAACACAACAGCATAACTGACGAACTGACTCGCGCGTTTTATAAATAGGTAGATTACATTTGATAGATGCAAAATTGTATCATATATTGTATATTTTGTAATTTTATTTTCATAGTTTTGTGATTATAAATTGCTTTGAACATTGTGTAGATATGATTTTAAAAAATGTAAAAATAAAAATATATTTATGATTCACTGGCTGGTAGGATGAATGTTACATATGTGCAATTGATTGTATACATGATATTTGGTAGTCTGCAATGGCATAGATAATGTTTTTGAGATCCAGCCATTGTTGCTTCATGATGGGGAATTTGTTTTAATGTCTAGCCCATCTACTCATGGCTTGTAAAGCCTGGTGGAAACATCTTGAGAAGCTGGCCTGCTTATTCCCCCTGCTATGTCCTGCTAGTTTGAAAAGAGTTTAAACCATTAAATGTAACAAGCTCAGGAGCTTGGCAAGATCCAGTATGGCATGGGACCTGCCTGTCACAGGATCAAGGTCAGTGTTAAGCCAACGGGGTCACAGAGCTCAACTAATATCTTCTCACCCCCTCATCATCAGGAAGACCCAGGAGTGGAGTGGGGCCTCACAAGTCAGCCTGAGTTTCCTCCTCTGGTGCAAAGCTTGCCAGTGCTCCTATATCTGTGCCTTCTCCTTGCCTCCTCCAGCTCTTGCACCCACTCCTGTGACTACTCCAGCTTCTGCACCTGCCCTGGCTCCAGCTTCCTCCTGCCCTGGCATCTGCCAATTCTGCAGCTGCACATCTGAAACCCTAAAGCATTCTAGCATTATAGAGTACGTCACAAAAGTAAACATGTTATCTACAGCTGACATGCTAAGTTCTCTTTGATAGATAAACATCAGAGAAGGGGTAAAGCAAAAGTGCATTTTGCAATTAAAGCATATATTAATTTACAGATTAACAGGAAAAAAAATTAACTACAGCTCTGGAGGTGTAACTAAGATTTTCATGTTAAGGCACCCATGTTTAAATTTGTTCTTTTTTAACATGTGTTAAAGGTCCCCATCTCTCATAATTATCCTATTTGTGTGCATTTGCTGACTATACATTAACGCATGTTAAAGCTAACTCAAGCCAGTTAGCGCGCTTTAGAAAATAGGTCCCATAATGATCAGTGACATTGAATGCAGTAGAAGGGCATGGGGCAGGAAATGTCTTAATCTACTGGAGTCACACATCCTAAGCTGAAATCACTCCTCCACAGGTCAGAAAAAAAAAATTATAATAGAAAACCTTCCAGGTAAATGGGCATTTTATCATTTAAAGTAAAAAAAAAAAAAAGAAACAGCAATGATGGAATCTTTCCTTTAACTGTATCATAAAGCACCCAGGGGCATGCAGCCAATTAGATTGAATGATATGCCTCATGCTTGCCAGCTAGAGTTCTGACATCAGTGTTGCAGCTCCCAGGGAATAGAATCAGACTGTTGCACTGTATATAGCAGGAGGCAGGGAGAATATGTTTCCTATCTTTTTTTTTTTTACAGAAACCACTGCAAGTTTAGAAGGCAACCATAAATGTGAAACTCAAAGTATTCTTGTAAAAATTAACTTAATATATCAGTTGTAGTGTACCTTTAATGGCACTGGTGTTACCTCATCCTTGACACAAAGAGTACAGTTTTCAATACAAATTATTTTGTTGGCTAATCCATTTGCGCATATGCTCTAGAAGCAGTATTAAAAGGATAACTTTCATAATTCCAATCAACTTATACTATCTTATTTTATTTTATTTTTTTAATAATAAAACTGTATCAGCAAACTGCAGTTCCCTATAAAGAAATAAACTGTGTTACATGATTCATGTTATGGTTTTATTGTATTAAAATGAATGGAAAGAAAGAACCATGATGTCATCTAATATGCAAAGCTCCTGATTTCCTGCTGAAGATTTTTCAAAATTCTGAGGTGAGTTAGCAAATTCTATGGCAGATCTTTTCAAAATTCTGTGCAATTATGTGGTAAATTAACACAATTGTGCATAAAGATTCACAACTGTGCAAAAAAATCAATTTTGAGTGAAAACCATTCACATAGAGAGGTCATTTTCAAAAGGACTTACATGTGTAAATGTAGCATACTATTATAGAAATTTTCAAAAAGCATTTACTCGTGTAATGTGCACTTATGCGAGTAAGTCCTATGGGGGCAAGGTGGGCAGGATGATGGCTCCACCTAGGGGTCTGGAGGAGTGGGGGGAGGGGGCCTGCTTCATTGGTAGGCGCCAGGAGGATGGGAGGAGGGGACTTTGACTATGCAGAAGCAGGGGGCTTGGACATTGGAGGGGCACCAGCGCCACCGTGTGCATAATTTAAACTTTCTTATTTTGGGGGAGTCGAGACCCCCTCAATCGCTGGCCCTGGGTTGAAAAAGGGGTCAGCAATGACCTCTGCTCAACCTCCCCGTTTGCCCACGGCTTATTTTTTTTGGCAGTCAGTGGTCCTTTATGATGAAGGTGGTCCCATGAGGTTGGGGCTGCCATCGCCTTAAAGGGCTACTCGCTGCGTTCTTTTGTGTCACGGTATTTGGCTGCGACACAAAAGAACGTGCCATCGAGCCGCAATGTGTTTTGGGGGGAGGGGCCCCACTATCACAGCAACACCCCTTGTGTTGCTGCGATAGTGGGTCCTACTAGAGGTCCTACTTTCTCGCAGGATAGTCGGACCTCTCCTGCAAGAAGACATCGCAGCTTGATGAATCTCGGAGTTAGTTAGATGAATTAACTTATCCAACTAACATTTAGATAGCTGAGTATATTCATTTGCACACCCATGCCAGTAAATACCCCAGCCAAATTAGCCAGATAAGTTTACTGAAAATGGGGTCTATAGCCTGAATGGGAACCGGAAGCAATAGATAGTAAAGTGTTCTTGGCCAGGGTCCCAGAAAACATCAGTGTAAGATAACTAGGATTTGAACCCTGCCTTTCTTGGTTTACACTTCATTGCTCTAAACACTTGCCCACTTCCTTCCCCATTCTATTTTGCAACCCTTACTACACCTATCTTCCACTAATGATCAAGGCCAGGTTTACTCTTGTTGTTACTGGAAGATTATGTGGCAGCAGGAGACATCTTTCCTTCTTCCCTGGGCCTGAGCTCACTACCTCCATCGTGCACCAAGACCCAATCAGCTCCATCAAACAGGGCATATGAATCTGATTTCCCTATGTATTAGTGCAGAAGGATGCAACCTGAGCCACAGGGATGGCTCAGCCCTTCACTTTAAACTTCAGTGCATTCTCCCTCGTTCTGTTATCCTTCATAAATGGATCTGAACTGTTTTTTTAATCAATGAACTGAAAAGGCAAACTCAGGAACAGGATGTCAGAAACAAGTGGAGAACAAGTCTTTGGAGCTGGTTAAGGACTTGAATTCTAGTACCCCAGGCCAACGGTTCTCAGTCTGGTCCTTAGGGACTACCTGGCCAATCTGGTTTTCCAGATACCCCTCATGAATTGCCTTCAATGTATGCAAATATATTTGACGCATATTCATGAGGAGTATCTGGAAAACCAGATTGGCCAGGTGATCCCGGAGGACTAGGTTGAGAATTATTACTCTAGAGAATTCCTTGAGGGCCGCGAGCATAAACTATGAATAAACATGAGATGTACTGGAATGCAATGGGGGCTTTGCATGGAAATACATTTCATGAATATTCAGTGTGGAATCTTGAAAACTGGACTGACTTGCAACCCTCGAAGGACCACAGTTACAGTTGCCTTCCCCTGTCCTAGGGAGTCCTCCCCCAATCAGGTATAACAAAACTCCCTAGCTTGCAATTTTATTGAGTCACTCCAGAATTAAGAGCAGGCCTAATAGGGCTCCTGATCCTGGTAGGGGAGAGAGAGAAGGCAAGAGAGGTAGTAAGATTTTGTACTGAAAACCCCAAGAGAAAGACTTCAGTCTGAAAAAAAGATAGAAAACATAGTCAGTCCCATGAAAACTAGGGCCCATCAGCAGTTCAGTGCTATTTATTGCAGGCAGTATTCCAGCTGAGGCTTTGGGGGAAGGGAGGGTTAAAAAAATGTTTGCCTTGGCAAGAAAATCAAAAGATTAGGGAAAAGAACTGATATCCTTGTAAAAGTGTATCAGATGACAGTAGGAAATCTTTAACAATCAATGCAGGTGGAACAAAGTGGCACCCATTAAGATCACAAAGAAAGCAGTTCAAACTTATTCAGAAGAAAGAACTCTTTACTCCAAGAGCTGTAGAGCTACAAAATATGCTATTAACATGAGCAGTTCAAGCTATTATAGTTGACATTTTTTCAAATAAAGTTGAATGAGATTATCGAGCACGGGTAGCCAACTCTGGTCCTCAAAAGCCACAAATGTGTTTGGTTTTCAGGATTTTCAAGAGATAAATTTGCATACACTAAAGACAGTACATGCATTTTTTTTTTAAGCTGACAATGTTTTATTACATTTTTAAGTACACTTTGAAATAAACAAGTCATCAGAAAAAAAGAAAGCAATGACTATTCAAGTACAAAAAATTCCATAAATTATTACTTCACATAGTTAAACAATCAACCAGAAGCTAGCAGTTCTAAACGTACATATGCTACAGTCTGAATTCAAACTATGAATTGTACAGCAGTGTGTACAGATCTATCTCATGCATATACCTTGTGGATATCTGAAAAAAGCAGAGCTGTTTGCAGCTCTTGAGGACCAGAGGTGGCCATCCTTGTCTTAGAGGTTAAAGATGCTACTGAGCATTCAGTTTTGGTTAGAGTCAGTCTAGAGAATGGGCACTAAAATGGTCAGTGGTTTTCATTTTAAAGTTTTAGAACAGTTTTAAATATCTAAACATGTGTACCCCAGAGGAAAGGCAAGATAGGGAAGATATGATAGAGACATTTAAATGCCTCCAACATTTTCATGCACAGAAAGCGAGCCCCTTTCATTGGAAATGATACTCTAGAATGAGGGATCATGGGATGAGTGTGAAAGGGAGTAGAGCCAGGAGTAATCTAAGAACATATTTCTTTACAAAGAAGGTAGTGAATGCATGAGGCAGCATCCCTGTGGAGGTGGTGGAGGCAAGAACAGTATCTGAATTCAAGAAAGGATAACATAATCTCAGAGGGAGCGATAGGTATTGGCTCAGCACCCATCACATCAGGCTCCAGATGACCTCCATGTGGCTTGTTCCTCGATACATTGGGCCATTCCTGATTCTACACCAGCTCTGTCCAGTAACTTACCAGCTATGCTTACCTGCTACCCTTGGAATATACAACCTGCACTTTTAGTGATGTTTTTTACGATAATTGTGTCCATTGTTAGGCACAATATCAGAACAAGGTTTGGACATTTATTGCCTTTATACTTTGCATTTTCAGTGAAACTCCACGAGCGCACATAATGACTGCAACTAAAAGGCTTCGTAAGTTTGTCTCACCAGCCTGACATTGTTCCATTGTTACCTTTAGCCTCGTAGGCATAATTAAGAACTGTTTTTGTTTCCACACAGAACCATAAGCACAATCCTACCTGAAGGATCCCTGAGGAAGGAGTCCAATACTCCGAAACACCGCAGTGTTGGAGCAGCCCTTCAGGAGTATACACATCTATTTGCTACATGTGGAATCAGATAAGTGCTCGCACAGTAGTTGTTTAGCACCCAGTGTCAGCACTTTCAAAATTCTCTGCAACCTATGATTATTCAAGCCCAGTAGCCATACGAGCTTGCATATATAAGCCACCTAGCTTACTGTGGCCATGTATGACGGTTGCTAGAGAACATATATAGAGTTCTTCTTCAGCCAAATCATCGTTTGTTCCTCCCATCAGCATAGCAGATCCTAACATCATGCTTTTATGCTTCTATGTTTTGGTTCTAAAATTATTAGAACAGATCCACAGTGTTGCACAGATCAATACTTTAGGTGAAAAAATATTATATTTTATTTATCCAAACGTCTACCTGTCTATAGGGAAGTATGTTTGCCTTCGTATGGATAGCCAACCCACTCCCATACTCCTTCCACCCTCCACCCTCCCAAAAAAAACAAAACAAGTCTAAATTCTGGGAATCTGGTATCACACAGTGTCAGTGTGCTTGACGTGAGTTCTGTCATCCAGTGCCATCTAGTACTATGCTGCTCTAGTCTAGGTTAGTTTCAGCAAGTCATATTAAAATCCTGTCCTCAACATTAGTAATAAAGTCTGTTATGCAAACGAATTTGTCTTACAGATCATATTTATATAAATATATCTCATGAATATGCATCATGGCTAAGACAGCTTGAAAACATGAACTCTTTCAGAGTCTCAGAGAACAACATTTGCGAATCATTGCTTTAGATAATGTGACTTGCAGATAAAACAAACAAAATGAGAATGACATCCTTGTTGCTCTCATTTATATTTTACAACCTGCAGAGATAGTACGGTAATAATACATGATGATTTTTAAAATGCCTTCTACTGAATGACTTCTGCCATCAAAAATCCAATTCGGGATTCTTATTAGAATCCCAGATAAATATCATACTTTTATGTTAGGATTTGTGAATTTCTTTAAAACAGGTTTACAAATCAATTGACAAAAGTGCAAAATCCATGGGTTCATCAAACTAATTTCTGAAACTTTTTCAAAAGGACAGGCTCATTGCTTGCAAAATCTGCCCCCAGATCCGGACAGATCCAGCAATGTGAGTGCCATGTGTTTTGTACTAGTTATTACTGTACTATCAATCTTTCAGACAGATCCAGCTGTGAATTGAATCTTTTGCTATTCCTTCTTTTTGTTACCAGTAAACATTATTTGTGATAATCTCAAGCCTTCTTGAAGTTCATTAGTGTTTAAGGCTTC
This sequence comes from Rhinatrema bivittatum, assembly GCF_901001135.1. Taxonomy (NCBI): domain Eukaryota; kingdom Metazoa; phylum Chordata; class Amphibia; order Gymnophiona; family Rhinatrematidae; genus Rhinatrema; species Rhinatrema bivittatum. Next base: position 366,740,461 of record NC_042615.1, read on the forward strand.
GTCACCCACACCAGGAGGGCATACCATGTGTTCACCACCCTTTCCATACAAATAATATTTCCAGCTCTTGAGTTTAACTCCTAGGAATCTCATCTCATGACTTCTTGTTAGGAGTGTAATGAGTACACCAATCATCAAATTGATTGACAAGTGAGAAGGATGATGTCAGCTAATTATGGTCTAAGCCCCCACCAATGCCCCTTCTACCCCATAGAAATAAAAGGGTATAGTCCTGCCTGTTCCCTGCCCCAAACCACACTGTTAGGATCTGCTGTACTGATGGGAGGAGCAAGCAGATGGGAGTTAGCGATCTGTAAAATTAGCTCCTGGAGTGGGAGGAGTTTAGCAATCGGATATGCTCCATAGGCAGAACTAGCAATCTTGTTATGATATAGACTGCTGAGTTGGCAATCTGTACCAGTGGAGTGCTAGAGAGGGTACTCAGCTGGAAAGGAATGTAAATAGGTGAATCCTTGAGCCGATGGCAGATGAGAGCGCCCCCAGGAGGGTATCCTGAGAGGGACCACCGGCTAGGCTTGGGTATGGAGACAAACACAGATAGTTCTTTTATTAGACAGGTTAGTAGAACCACCAGAGGTGGCAGTAGTGAGCTGATATGCCCGGCAGGGCTAAAGTCCCTCAGATACTGGAACTGCGATCCCAGGGTTGCTGAGCTGTAGAGAGGCTATAGATAGTGAGTAGACAGGGTATGCTGTATACATAGCCAGTAGTAGATGACAGCTCAGAAGCTGGAAAGAGTTATGCCCTCCTATGTGCCCTCCTATGTGCCCTCCTCCTCTCTTTCCTTATCACAACAACACTGAATGTCTCTTTGACCCGTATTTCTCCATATTTCTGCAGGAGTTTACTAACATGGTCTAAGTAATTATCAGCATTCAGAGAATTTGATTTAACATTCTGAACACAAAGAATTAGGAGAACATACAGAATGCAAATTCACTTGCATATAATCACTAGGTGAAACTCTGAATAAAGTTATCCTCTGAATAAAGTACACCAAAAAATGTCTCTAATTCATGGTCTCACCTTCTCACAAACTGCCTATACTTCATTTGTTCAGATTCTGCAAGGTGCATTTTCAGAGAGGCCTAATATAAAATTATTTACCAGACCCCCTGAAACACAGTTATCAGTGCACATAGGTTCCTCTCTGTGAAGCTAATGCTGTATTTTCCTTTTTTAAGAATTTTACGTAGATGGTTCTATTGCTCAAACATTTTCTTGGTCTAATATTAAAAAAACATACATGGTTATACATTTTTTCCCCCATGTACCCAGGCATCCCTCTACTTTTATTGCCTTGTTATACCATTCTACTACCTTGAAATCATCTGATTTAAGTCACTTCAGGATCTCTTTCTTATTCTATGGACATCAGAAACCCTCATCTGTGCACCCCATCATAAATCCCCATCACTACACCCCCACATAACCATCATCACACACCCCTATCAATACACCCCAATTACGTACTGCTCCTTAGATTTCTTCACCCAACACCTATAACTCTGCATTTTTAAATACTGAAATTTAGCTGCCACATAGTTGACTCATTGAGCTATTAGGGACATATAACATTTTCAGTTTGGTTCATTTTTCATTTCTGGGTTGTTGTTGTTTTTTAGTTTGTTTAATGAATTTCTCAGTTTGGTTCATTTTCCAACCCAAATAAAACATTACATCCCCACAAAAAAAAAAAAATCAACAAAAAAGCCAAACCCGGTCTCCCGCTGTCCACCAACCAACTTTGCCCCAGTAAAATTTAATTTGCAGCCTAGGCCTACCCAGCTGGGCCATCCCAGACCAGGCTGGATCCTCCCAGGGCCCTCCAACCCCTACTCCTGCTGCTGAAAGCAAATAGATGTCAGGGAAAGAAGTGTGTTTCCTAGTTATGAATTGGAGTCCTAGTTATGAATTGGTGTTTTATGCAGAGCCCTGGTATTTGGCCCCACCCCTGAGGAGCCAGATTGATGCTCAAGGGATTCAAAAGCAGTGTGGAAAACACTTGGAAGGTGTTCTCAGCATTAAGATGACATGGAGGCCAGAGGAGGGTGTGGGATCACAGAGTAGACTCGTGAGTTCTTCCACTTGTGTATTAATGTTGTATATTATATTGTCCTGTTAAAGTTTGCTTTTTCTATAAGCAGAAGTCGTGTCTACAATCATGTTGTGTGCTGTTAATGAAGATAACTACTGTCAAAAGACCTGGACTGAAAAAAAGCAATTGTGAATGATCTCTTATGTTTACCTACAGTGCATAAAACCACTATTGTAACATAAATCTTGTGTGAGTGAGCTGCAGGGGCCTTCAGAGCCTGATAACATGCTGGGAACCCCTTACTCTGTCTCCAGCTTTTGCAGCTAGCTGGCTAGAGGAATAGTATGCAAACAAATCTTTGAATGTTTTTTGCCACATAGCTATAATCTTTGTGTTCTTTTTGTTATCTGAGTCAAAAGGATCTAGCCCTGTTCTGGAGATAGCTAGAAAATTAAAACAAGTATAGTTAGTTAGCGCTCGGTTAGAGCTAGAATTTTGTCTTATAAGTTGGGGGGGGGGAGGGGGGTTATATGTGGTTCTAGAGAAAGAAAGTCTTTACAAGTGTGAGCTAATTAGGCTGCAACCAGCTCTCCACTTGAACTCTCTACCCCAGCAAAGTGCCACACCCTGCAAACTGTTCTGCTTGAAGCTGTGCAGCAATCCTGATTACAATCCAGTCCTTGTTTTACACTGGTATAAAGAACTGTGAGTTTCAAGTTTGTACAGACTGTGATATACAATTTACTTCTGCCTCTTTGTGCTTAAAACCCATGGCTTGTATATCACCATACCAAAATGAGTTTTGGGGCAACCCAAAAGATCTGTGGAATTTTATTGATGGTTGCTGCTACTGGTTTTATGAAGATTGTATTGCTGGGTGGTATACTGAAGCAACTAGAAGATCCTTGATGTGTCACAGGCTCCTGGGCATAACAAAGGAGCTTGCTTAGGACTGGTTCCAGAACATAACCAAAGGGGATTTTGAAGCTCTCCTGAAAGCCCTTGAACAGAGGTTTCTGGATCTGGAGACCTCACCAACACCAGTGGCTGCAGATCAGCCACCATATCCCGATCCTTTTGATAGAGCCGGAGGGCAACTTCACAGACCCCTTAACCATTGCTACACCTGGGCACAGCACCCACCACTCCACCCCCCACTTCAGAAATGAGGCTCTCAAAGTAAAGTGGGTGGAACTTCTTGCTCAGTGGGGAAGCTCTAAATTGGTGGGAATACATGGAAGATGGGACCACTTTACACAATTTTAAGGGGTATTTTGTTGCCCTGTTCCAGAGGTTTGGAAAACTGGAAGAGGGTAACCATGACCCTCACTTCTGGCAGCCTGCTGAGACTCCAGCTTTCCTGGCCAAATGTCATGCCAAACTACCCAGCCTGATCCTGATTCCAGGCTGAACCCTGCTGAGAATCCAGCATGTGAACTGATAGAAAGGGATCAAGCTATGCCAAAAGAGGATACCCCTGCCTAACAGGGAATATTGAACAAGTATATAGAAATTCTCAGTTCAGTCTGTTGAGTTGGTCCCAGAAGCGAACAGAATGTTAAGATTATTCTCCATTCATTTTCAGACCAAAGTGGGGACATAAGAACATAAGAAATTGCCATGCTGGCTCAGACCAAGGGTCCATCAAGCCCAGCATCCTGTTTCCAACAGAGGCCAAAACCAGGCCACAAGAACCTGGCAATTACCCAAACACTAAGAAGAATCCATGCTACTGATGCAATTAATAGCTGTGGCTATTCCCTAAATTTGCATGTTGCAGGCGCTATTAGGGGAATATCATTTTGTCTCTGTATCGATCCATGATGTGACCATACCTTGGGTACCGTATGTAGCTCTGGTCGCCCTATCTCAAAAAGACATAGCAGAACCAGAAAAGGTTTAGAGAAGGGTAATAAAAGTGATAAAGGGGATAGAATTGCTCCCCAGGAAGAGAGACTACACAGAATAGGGCTCTTCAGATAAAAAAAAAAATAATGTGTAACCCCCGCGCCAGATTTAAGGTCAGATGTGGAGGTGGATCACATGAAAAAAAAAAGAATTAAAATAAAACATGCTGCACGTATGGTAGACAACACAGATTCTTTAATCTGGGAAGGTATGATAGGCACTCTCAGATCCATCCCTCTGTCCAGACTGAGGTTTTCACCTTTCACATTTATTCTACCCCAAATATTCTTACCTTATTTTTGCCAGGCACACTGGACATTAGTATATGTATTCAGGATATTTCCTGTTCCCTTTCCAAAGAGAAGATCAGGGATTCTTGAAGAACTTTACTGAATTACATATGGAATAAACCCAGAAGCATAAATAGCAGTCCGTGCTTTGTTTCATATATATATAGGAACATCTAAATAAAAAATATGAAAGCACTCATGTACTAAAAGTTATATTCCTTTTTTGTAAAAAAAAAAAAAATAATAATAATAATTTTAAAAAAAACTTCAAAATGGAGGAATTAACTATTGGAACTCTTTTTTTGTGATGCACTTAATGGGTTGTTTTTGTTGGTTTCAATTGGTGTTAACAGCTCTCCAATCTATTGTGAAAGCTGGCTTATAAAAAGTACTTGTTATTCAAGTAATCAGTGCCTACCTCTCAGGAGCTGTACTGCTTTGAATTCACCGTTCTGCTTCTGTTCTGGCGCTGGCAGTCACTTAGGTAAGATTGATAGCTTCAGGCAACTCAGCCCATGCTGAGAAAGTCCAACCTGGCTGGCCACTTCTTCAGACATTTCCCATTCCTTCTGCTTTGTTTTGCTTCTAAGGGGACAAGAAAACCCATATCACTCATCAGCTGATTATGCCAGTCACTCTGGATACTTCTAGGATTCCTGTATTTATGGCTTTCTAGCACTGTTGCTATGGAGTGGTAATACTGGCTTCTCTATCTCTCAGCCTGTTTCTCTCACTCTCTCTGGAATGCCATGGGGCTCTTTTTGCACTTCACAATAGGGATATGCCTTTGACTGAACCAAATGAACAAAATGCAATGAATGAATGAGACCATTTTTGTGGAACCCCTCTCAAAAAAGGAGGGTGACCACAAATTTAAAAAAACATTATTTATGTTTCCCATTCAAGTCTTTTTCTTTGTACTTTATTTACTGTTCTAACAAAAAGATTAGTTGCTCATGATATCTTCTTTTAGTTTTGCCCATTGCTCTTCTACTTGCCCTAGATAGCGCTCCTCCATTTTAAGAAAGAGATTTCCCACAGTCTAGGACCCTCACCTTTGAATGAATCTTCATCTCTTGAATTCTAATACTGAACCAAAGGAGCCGGTGACCACTGGATCCCAGATGATCATCCACTACAATAGAAATTCTATCCCTGTTGGTAAGCACCAGGTCTAGTATCATGTGGGTCCTGTTACCAATTGACAGAACAGTTCTCATTGCAGAGAATCCAGGTTCTCCCTGCTTCTAGAAGACACTTCAGCCTGGATGTCCCAATCAACATCTGGCAGATTGAAATCCCCAAGTAATTGCACCTCCCCTTTCACAGCAATCCTGTGAATATCCTCCATTAAATCTCTTCCCATTTCTTCTATCTGTGATGGAGGTCTGTATGTTACACCAATATAAATAGATTTGGCATTTCCTCTTTCCAGATAAACCCACAGTGCCTCCTCCTTAGTTTATAAGCCCAGTAATGCTGTTGCTTTAATATTATTTTTAATATATAATGACACACCTCCTCCCTTCCTTCCTACCTGGTCTTTCCTGAATAGATTGAAACCTGGTTTAATTAAATCCCAGTCATGGTTTTCCATGTTGCAGGTCTCCGTGACAGCCACTATGTCTAATCAACTTCTTCTATGACTGCCTCTGAATCAGGGACTTTATTTCCCATACTATAAGCATTAGCACACATGGCTTTCCAAATATTGCCCTTTTTCCCATTTCTATATAAATATTGTGGGGCAGATTTTTGAATCGGCGCACACGGAGTACATTTGTGCGTGCTACCAGGGGCAGGTGTATATTGCGTGTGCTGGCCGGCTGCCGGCGCACCATCCCCCGGCACAGCCACTGGGCCAGAGGACTCGGTTACTCCCCCGGACCGCCCCTTTTTCAAAGCCCCAGGACATATGCGCATCCTGGGGCTTGTGCGTGCTGCCGAACCTATGCAAAATAGGCTCAGCATGTGCAGGAGCAGGTTTTCGGGGTTACACACGTAAGTTACGCGCGTAACCCTTTGAAAATCTACCCCTTAATGTTTTACTTACCTTAGGGTTTTGTTCACCCATCCCTAATGATTCTAGTTTAAAGCCCTCCTCAGCAGGTTTGCCATTCTGTGTGGAAAGACGCTGTACCCCTTCAACAGGTGAACGCCATCTCTGCTCAGCAGTCCGTGATCCAGGAAGCTCTCACCAACACCATCTACACAGCCATTCATTTATCTCCAAATGTGAACTTCCCTGCCTAGGCCTTTATCTTTGACTGGGAGGATGGAGGAGAATACCACTTGTGTACCTACCTGCTTTAACCTCTTTCCCAGAACCATAAAGTCACTTTTGATATGATTTGTGTTGTTTCTAGTAGTATCATTTATGCCAATATGGATGAGCAGCATTGGATAGTATGTTCAGTAGGCTTTAAGTTTTCAGCAATCTCTCGGAAATGTCTTAGATTTTGGCACCCTGCAGACAACACATTTCCTGGGACAACATGTCTGGTCAGCAGATGGATGCCTCCATGCCCCTCAGAAGTGAATCGCCAACCACCACTACCCTTCACCTCTTAGTGCAATGGTTGTTGTACCTGAGGATTAGGATTTGAATGATTTCGTTCCTTCTTATCATGTGATGGTATTTCCTCCTCCACTTCCAGGGCTGCTATGGTGCTTCCTGGTGGCTAAAAATCCATGGGGAGCCTCTCCTAGGGATCCCCACATGAATTTGTAGTTAATTTGTTTTTATTTTTTGTAAATTTTCCCCTTTAACTTTTAATTTGTCTTTGAACTGGGCCCATGAATAACGACTCTGATGTCATCAGTGACGTCAGCAGTTGTGGCCTGCTCATCCTTTATTGTGCTGGGGGCTTTCCCAAGGCCCTTGACTCCTTGGATTGCCCCTTTACTAAAGTTTCCCCAAGACTGCCACTGCTGATCTTGGCTCATCTATGGTGAGGTCCTTCTCCATCTGCTCCCATGGCACTACATACCACATGTGAAATTAAGTCAGGGACTGACACCTTGGCTCACTTCCCTCCTATATCAGGAGCATTTGCATGGTAGTTTCATTTTTTATTCACTGCCACAGAAGAGTTCCTTGAGGCCTGCTCAGTCCCCCCTGGCCTGCCTTTAATATGCCACAAGAAGTTCCCCATGCTCCCAGGGCTTACACACACACACATGGCTCACAAAGTTACCTGCCCAATGCAGCACCAGCACTGCTCTTCTCCTTCTGGGCCTGCCTGCTTCATACCACGTGGAACTTCTCCTGCTCCTACGGTTCAGCTGGAGTACCATAAGGGGCCTGCATCACTTCCCATGGTGGCTCCAAAGTCTCCCTGGGCCTCTTGCAGGCCACAACACAACAGGCCTCACGTGCCAGTCCACACTACTGGGGCTTCTACCATCCCCATCTGCATCACCAGGCCCCATGTTTGCCAGGCCCCTCCAGCATCAGGCCTCAATTGGACCCATCACAAGCCTCTCCTCCAGCAGGCCATATTCCCTCCAGGACCTGACAGCATCCATGATGCACACCCAATGTCCCCGCCAACTGGGCAGGTAATTATTTCTTTTATTCCCTATTCACACTACAATAACTAAATTTATCTAAATTACTTCCTTGAGATACTCTGCCAACCAATGTCAGGTTATTCTATGTATTCCAACCCCTTAATTAGTTAGTTGGTCTATAAAGTTAGAAATGAAGTAAGGGTGGAGGGAGGGAGCCCCTTTCCTTCTTCTCTTTCTTTCTAAAGTAAAGTAGAAAAAATGCCCAAGAAACAAAAAAGCAAAGCATAAATCCCTTTTTTAAAAATAAAGCTATTAATAAAAAATATTCACCTTCAAAATAAGGTCTCTGCAGTTTATTCAGCCAGAAAACTTATCTGTTTGTAGTTTACCTCTTCCAAGAAAGGCAGATTTTTTTCTTAGCTGTGTGACCTATATACAGAGCTCAGATCCTAACCCAATTAACACAGGTAGTGAGCTCCTTTCAACTCCCAGGCTTCAATGAAAAAACTTTTCCTTTGAACTACTAAAGCCAAAGGCAGAAGAAATAGACAATAGACCAAGGTAACCTCTTCCCTTCTACTCTTTCTTTCTAAAGCTAAGTTGTTTAAATGTCCAAAAAAAAAAAAAAAGAATGAAAAAAATCCCTTTTTCAAAAAATAAAAAGAACAAAAAGCTATTAATAAAAATTAATCCCCTTCAAAATAAGGACTCAACAGATAAAGTCAGCCAGTTTCTGTGGGTTTAAAAATCAAAACTGTGGTCAAGAATTTTTTTTTAAGATGGCACCGGCCATCCATTGCTCCTACCATGTGACCGAGGCTGGCCAATGGCATCGATAGCCCCTGTCACATGGTAAGGGCAAAGGGCCACGGCACCATTTTGTTTACTGGCACCTGACGGCCCGAGAGCAGGAGATCGCTCCCAGGACCCCTGCTGGACCACCAGGGACTTTAGGCAGGTTTTGGGGGGTTTGGGAGGGTGGGGGACTGTAATTAATTAAATCTGAAGGGTTAGGTGTGTTTTGTTTTTTTTTTTTGGTTCAGGAGAGCCGGAAAAAAAAAAAAAAAGGCCCAAACCGCGGGAAACAAAATTTCCCGCGGAAGGCCGATAACGAAGGCCAAACTAAAAGGTTTGGCCGAATCACATCTCTACACTATATTAATGTAACCCTTACCTGGGGTGTTTAATCCCAAGGGCACATTTATAACCTCTGGGACTGCTCCAGCTAGCTGACTCCTTCCCAGCTTGACTCTTAATCCCTGTGGAGGATTCTTTCTATGTACGGAGACTCTCGTCTTTGGCTCAGACAGTGAGAAAGAACTTTAGTGTGTCCCTTGTGTGTTGTTGTAGCTATGGCATCCCCAGGAGGAAGATGCTACAAAAGAACTGGCAGGACCAGGAAGGAATTGGGTGTTAAATGATAATTTACTGATTAGATTAAAGCCAAATAAAGTCCATAATTCAGAAATGTGAGATTACATCTAACTGATGATACAGGAATGTCTTTTAAGAAGGTAGGTGTCCTTTGTTACAGACACCTGGGTAGAGACCATGGTGATTCTAAATGTGCATGCTCTCCCAGCAGCTGTAAGGGATTCCTACAGAAGGAGAAGGGGTTCCACTTGCATTGCAAAAATCCTACCTGTAGACTTCTTCTTCCCCTTGGACACCCACCTGTCCTGGTTTCTTGATGTGCAAAGTTCCAGACAGGGTCTCCTCTCGATCTTTTATCCTTTGATTCACTTGTTCATTTTCCTTAGCTGTTACTTATGAGATTTCTCTTTAGAAAAATCAGGGGTTTCATTAGGAAGGGAATGGTTAATAAAACGGAAAATGTCATAATGCCTCTTTATCGCTCCATGGTGAGACCGCACCTTGAATACTGTGTACAATTCTGGTCGCCGCATCTAAAAAAAGATATAGTTGTGATGGAGAAGGTACAGAGAAGGGCAACCAAAATGATAAATTGGGATGGAACAGCTCCCCTATGAGGAAAGGCTGAAGAGGTTAGAGTTATTCGGCTTGGAGAAGAGACGGCTGAGGAGGGGATATGATAGAGGTCTTTAAGATCATGAGAGGTCTTGAACGAGTAGATGTGAATTGGTTATTTACACTTTCGAATAAAAGAAGGACTAAGGGGCATTCCATGAAGTTAGCAAGTAACACATTTAAGACTAATCGGAGAAAATTCTTTTTCACTCAACGCACAATAAAGCTCTGGAATTTGTTGCCAGAGGATGTGGTTAGTGCAGTTAGTGTAGCTGGGTTCAAAAAAGGTTTGGATAAGTTCTTAGTGGAGAAGTCCATTAATGGCTATTAATCAAGTTTACTTAGGGAATAGCCACTGCTATTAATTGCATCACTAGCATGGGATCTTCTTAGTGTTTGGGTAATTGCCAGGTTCTTGTGGCCCGGTTTGGCCTCTGTTGGAAACAGGATGCTGGGCTTGATGGACCCTTGGTCTGACCCAGCATGGCAATTTCTTATGTTCTTATGATCCTCAGTGGGGAAGGGGGAATCCAAAACTTCTCCATATAAGTCAAAATAATACTTTCAAAAGTTAAAGTGGAAATCTTCTCTGCCCTCACTGTATCTCACAGCAGGATCCATCACTGGTGCTTGCCTACCTAGTAAGTAGAATAGGCTCACAGATCTTTGGTCCCCTGAAAAGAGTGATTTCACCCCAAATGGGGAATCAGGCTTAAAATCTATCTCTCTGTAAAATTGGAGAAGGACCCTCAGGCAGGGATTGCACTGGGAGGTGTAACTTCTAAAATACACTCCTTTGGGTGAGACTGGGAGGCCTCACTAGAGTGTGGAAAAATACATCTTGTTCTCTGACTTCTCTCTAATTGATCCCAGGGTGTCTTAAAATGGCTGGGCTAAATAGCACTGATGTTACGGTAGTGGACCCTTGAGCCGGAGTGAGTGGTGGTGACCACTGAGGGATTGCCCCCAATGGAACACATCCCCGGGAGGTGGCGCTGGTGAGGACAACCTGATGGGATCTTCACCTATACCAACCCTTGTTCCCCGCAGGTTGAGCCCTTGGGTGCCGGCAGTACTTAGGTGCGGGTGCCTCGGTGAAGCAGCTGAAGAGGATGACATAGACAGGGTCAGCATTCCAGATCAGGGCAGGCAGCGAAGAAGTGGAAACAGTGTCCACGCAGAGATCTGGGGCTGGCAGCAGATGATCAGGAAAGAGGAAACAGGCCAAGGGTCAAGGCGAGCAGCAGACAATCAGAAACAAGAAGACAAGCCAAGGTCAAACCTGAGGATCAAGCCGAGGACTGGATACTGGAGCAGGGAAGAGGCTGGAAACAGGAACAAGGCACGGATAGGCAGGCTGGAGCTGGATCAAGGCAGGAGCTGGAACAAAGGACTGGAACGCAGGATCGCAGGAACAGCAACTAAGTACTCCGCAGAGAAGATCCGTTGCAAAGGCAGTTCCAGAGTGTAGCTGTGGGGTTTAAATACCCCTTCTAGGTAACGTTATCTTCCAGGGCCAGGCTTGGGTTTCCCGCCACAGTCCCTTTAAAAGGTGGAGCCTCCCACGTTCATGTGCCTAGGGAGAGCCCTGATGCTGGCTGGGAGGAGGACGCTGTCACAGCCATGCGGCGGGCCACGATCGGCCTGCCATGGAGTAGAATACGCTGCGCTAGGCGAACAGAGCAGGTAGAGGGGCCTGGCCAGAGGACTGCCACATCCAGTCCTCTGATCAGAACCTCCAGGTGGGATGGCTCCCTTTCTAAGGCCTAGATTTATCAAAATCCAGTAAATATCACAAGCGATAGGAAAAGGGGAGAATTTAAGGGTAATAGCCAATTTATTGCAAAGTGTGCTTTCTTAGCAGAGGTATTACTGCAGAGTGCCATTTCTTTTTCACACTTTGTAGTAAATACCACAATTGTTGAGAGAGAGAGTCCTTATAGTACGTATGTATTTATACCTCTATATGAGGCCCGCCCAGTAACTCGAGGTGAGGTTTTAGTAGTAGTGTAGGGGTTAGGGGCCTCTTTGACATTCAGAGTGAGACGTACGAACAGAATAGTACACTCTTGTGAAGATTTGATGACCTTCGGAGTGAGGAAACACACAAAGATGAGATTTGTACAATGTTCTCTCAACCTAGCTTGATGGACTCTCTACCTGGGTAGCATCAAGCTAGATTGAGAGAACATTGTACAAATCTCATCTTTGGGTGAGTTTCCTCACTCCGAAGGTCATCAAATCTTCACAAGAGAGCACTGATCTGTTTGTATGTCTCACTCTGAATGTAAAAGGGGCCCCCTAACCCTACACTACTACTTAAACCTTACCTCGAGTTACTAGGTGGGTCTCATATAGAGATATAAATACATAAGTACCATAAGGGCCTTATAGTTAGTCTCTCTCTCTCTCTCTCTCTCTCTCTCTCTCTCTCTCTCTCTCTCTCTCTCTCTCTCTCTCTCAAAGTGTAATACATCCTAATGAAAAGAAAAAGGTGTAAAAAAGAAAAATGCTACATTGAACTCTAAAGTGATAATAGCTTATTCATGGGCTAACAGATGTGTTTGGATAACTCTTGAGGTGCTAAAGAATGATTTTGTTTTACCTTAGACTTTTGGAAAGAAGCCTGCAGCAAGCACAATCAGGTAGCTCCAAGCTCTTCTCTGAGGGAAAGGAAGAAGATGAAGAATGTGCTCAGGGATTGGCAGGACTGAATTTGTAGCCTCAGAGAATACACATGATCAAGGGGTATCCTGTCCTAGAGAAAGGTGTAATGATGTGGTGATCAGAGACAACATGAAGCAATCTGCAGGTTTTTTTTGCTTTAGGATTTTTTTTGTAATTCTTCATGAAATTTTGGAGTTGGAAGAGTTTGGAAGGCTTTTCTTAGGGCAATTTGGGAATTGGGGGGGGGGGGTGAAGAAAGGTTATGATAACATCTTCATCTTTGCTTTCATCTTTCTATTCCCTCCCCATTTGCTTCTTCTCCTCTATTTATTTTACTCCTCGTCCCCTATTTTTCTTTTGCTCCATGCTGTTTCTTTATATTTCTGCCAGTAAGCTGGTTTCCCTTATCTCTTTCCTTTTTTGATGGGAGGGGAAGAGTTGCATCTATCTTCTCTGAAGAAGACCTGAAGGTCGGGATCCAAAGAGGTCCTTGACCTAAAGGGGGGACGGGTTGGTGGGTGGGTAAGTAGGGGGTGGGGTTGATGGGTGGGTAGGTAGGGATATGTTTTATATTAAGAGCCGGGTAAGGAGGTTTTGTTCCAAAGAACAAAGGGTTTAGAGTTTTACAACACAAATTGAGAATAAACGGTCTTGGTATGCTGAATTCACAACCCAGTCCCCTCTCATAAGAGAGTTCTGGGTTGGTGCTCTAATGCCTTTTGTTTTTCAGTAACTTTTAATGCTAGCACTCATCTCAGATACCTCTCCATCAATGCTAAAGGTCTGAATGCCCCAACAAAGCAGGTAAAGCTTTACCAAGAAATAGCCAAATGAAAACCTGCAGTTAAATTCCTACAGGAGAAAAGGTGACTCGCTTTCAAAAATCTAGGGAAGTCAATTTAAAGTTTAATACATGTTGCGTCTGTTAAATTTTCCTCCTCTGCTAGGAAAAAAATGTGGAGAGGGAATTCTCCTATGCAAACGTTTCCTTTTTTTTTTTATAAATGAGATATAAGAAGACTGGGAGGGAAGGATTATTATATTGAACTGCAAAGTATGTAAACAAATGATCTTTAGCTTCTCTATAAGCCCCAAATGTTATCAAATTGAAATGTATTGCTAATTTCTTAACATCACTGTCTTCTTTTGCAGGAGGTAAGGAGCCAAATGGGAGCTTGACAAGACAGGAGGGGTATCAATGCTATCTCAGCATAATTCCAACCTTTTCTCGGGAGTCAGGAGGAGAGGGTTAATCAATTTCTGGAGGTGTGTCCATCCTCAGGACAGGGCTTACAACTTTTTCTCAGCTTCCCATAATATTTACTCAAAAATAGATTATATATAGGGAAGTAGAAATGTACTTTCTGCTATAGTGGAAATGAAATTGTAGTAATTACCTGGTCCAGCCATGCACCAGATTTAATCTCCTGCCTATTACAGCTGAACCCTAGCAAGAAAATGGATTTTTGATGACTCCATTTAAATAAAGGTAAGAAAATATTATCTAAGTTGGTAATCACCTGAAAGAGTACTTTGACCTCAGTGAGGGCTCCAGCCTACACAGGAATCTTATATGGGATGCTAGTAAGGCAGTAGTCAGGAGTTATACTATTGCACTGAAGAGTGTTATTAACAAGTTCAGACTGGAAAGGAAAATAGAGTAAGTGTAGAAGTCTGAGGCTCTGGATAATAGAAATGCTCAATTTCCTTCCCATATCTTGAGAAGAAAACTATTATAATAAGCAAAATCTATTTAATACTCTTATTGATCTTAAAGTGGAGGCTTCTCTTAGAATAACTAAACAGGAGTTTTATGAACAAGGTAATAAAGTAGGGTGACTTCTAGCTTGAAAATTAAATTCTCTGAAACCTAATAGGTATACAAAGGGGGTTGAGCTGAGAGATGGCCTGTTCACCAGACATCCTAAGCTGATTAGTGACTCTTTCTACTCCTGTTATCAAAATTTATATACACAGGAATCACTGGGCCTACAAAACAGAGGCATTTTTAGATAAGGTCGCAGATAAGGTAGAGAGATGCTGGGAGAAACCAGGAATAACAAGGTATTGGGTGTTAAAGAATCAGTAAACATTTAATTTAACAATTAAATTAAACTAAAGTCCATTTTTCATAAAGGTGAATTTACAGTGGATTTATTTATTTATTTGAGTTTATTTTTTCTATACCGGCATTCGCGATGGGGATCACATCATGCTGGTTTACAATTAACAAGGTGTGACAAAGGCAAATAATAATAACATTAACAGGTGCTAAAAAGAAAAACATAGCAGTTACAATAAAACAGGGACGAGATACAACTTGGAACAGTGAAGCGGCGATAGTAGTTAACAGAGAAAAAAGAAACCTGCCAACCTGGCAAAGTTATTGGTTACCCTGTTGGGTGATCAGAATTGCTTAAGGAGAATTAGGGATTCAGTTGGTGTCTGGAAAGGCTTTCATAAATAACCAGGTTTGATGTACAAAAGTGGTTTTCTCTTCTGTGTAAGTGTCCTTTTTATCTCAGATATCTGGGTAAAGCTTCCATGATGTTTTTAATGTGCACAAAACTTTCCCAGTGGACAATTGTGAATCTTATTGGAGAGGACCCCTCAAACACAAAAAATCCTACCTGAGTCCACTTTATTCACAGTCACCCAGCTTGTCCTGGTCCCTTGGGATGGAGATCTGGTTTGGAAACTCCAGAGATCTTGGTCCTCTCTTGATGTTGGTGATTGTGACTTCTCTAGCAGGAAAAGTCTTTAGAATGTGGGAACCAGGCTATCCCAGCCTTGGAACCCTGTGGAGAGGGGTGAGTCAAAAAATCTCCCCACAAACAATATACGAATACTGGCTCTCTAAAAATCAGCAGTGACTGCTGCTTCACTGTCACTGGTGTTTGCCCCATCTAGGGAGTAGATTAGGGCTCGCAGGTCTTTAGCCCTTGTCCTTTGTGTCCAGGGGAACCCTTCTTCAAAGGGAACAAGGTTTAAGCAGCTGTCTTTTCTTGAGACAACAGGAAACATCTTGGCCATCTTACACTGTGGGGCAGATTTTAAAACCTGCGCGCAGGCACAGATTTGTTCGCGCAACCAGGCGCAAACAAATCTACGCCCGATTTTATAACATGCGCACAATTGTGCAACTTGCGCACGCCAGGCAGCCTGCCTCCATTCCCTCCGCCCCCCGCACCTTTCCCTCTCTCCCTTCCCCTCCCTAACCCGTCCCCCAGCCCTACCTAGAAACCCCCCTTACCTTTGAAGAAGTTACGTGCCCCGGCCGATGGCTGGCCCGCGATCCCGGGCACAGCGGCAAATGGCCACTGTGCCTGGAGGCTCAGGCCACGCCCCGGGACATACGCGTGTCCCGGGGCTTGCGCGCGCCGCCGAGCCTATGCAAGATAGGCTCGGCGTGCGCAGGGGCAGCTTTTCGGGGGTTACGTGTGTATCTTACGCGTGTAGCCCTTTGAAAATCTACCCCTGTGAGTATTGTCACTGATGCTTAACTCACCTAGGGAGTAAAGGGGCTCATAGGTCTTCAGCCCCTTCACAGGAATCCCAAAAGGGGATCTGAAAAATTCTATCACACTGCAACTAAATAAAGGATGACCCTCTGGCAGGGTGTGCACAGAGAGAAACCTCTTAAAAATAATGTTCATGTTGAGGCTGGGAGGCCTCACCAGGGAGTAGGAAATCTGCATCCTCACTGCTCTGAATCAATCTGAAACTGACTACTAGGGGTGTGCATTCGGATTGACCGCATTAGTAAAACGCAACTCATATTTTTTTTTTACTTAAAAAATTGATTCGACATAAACGATCGGATTTCCCACATATCGAACATAGATATGTTCGATATGTGGGAAATCGCGATTGTTGAGCCAAAATAAAAATATAAACCCCCTCACCCTCCTTAATCCCCCCCCCCGACTTACCACAACTCCCTGGTGATCGAGCGAGGAGTGAGGACGCCATTTCTGCAATCCTTGGCGAGAAGCATGTGACGTCGGCGGCACGTCGAGTGACGCCGGCGTCACGTGATTCCCGGCTCGTTCGCGCCGGACGGCTCGTTCGGCCCAAAAAGAACTTTTGGCCAGCTTGAGGGGGTCAGGAGGCCCCCCCAAGCTGGCCAAAAGTTCTTTTTGGGCCGAACGAGCCGTCCGGCGCGAACTCGCCGGGAATCACGTGACGCCGCGTCACTCGACGTGCCACCGACGTCACATGCTTCTCGCCAAGGATTGCAGAAATGACGTCCTCACTCCTCGCTCGATCACCAGGGAGTTGTGGTAAGTCTGGGGGGGGATTAAGGAGGGTGAGGGGGTTTAAATTTTTTTTTTGCACATATGTACATATACCCAACTCATTGGATTTTTTTTATGTCCATATTGGCCGCAAGTGGGACCCCCTTTCGGACATAAAAAATATGAACATAAAATTTTGCTCTGCACATCCCTACTGACTACCCAGATTACTAAAATGACTTCTCTATATAGGTTCAGGCAACCAACCACAGCCCTCCAGGTTGGGAGGGTCTGAAGAGGATGGGAGGCTCACTGAGATGTAGATTCTAAGCAGGGACCTAGCGCTATCTAGTGGCTGACTCAAGGTAGAGCCACAGAGAAATCACCCACTTTTGAAATAGAAAGGCAATTGTGGCATTGAATGTGGGAAAGTTCATTGAATTCATATAACATGTTATCCTACACCCTCACCTCTAAATTAGCTAATGGAATCCCAAGAGGGGAGTCTTTCCCTAAATCTATGAAGCTGGCTTCTATATCAGTAATACCCATGGAAGAGAAAAAACTTAAAGGAGCATGGTTCCTATAGGCCTACTTCCTTCCTCAATTATAACGTAAAAATCTTTGCAAAAATTCTGGCAAGTTGAATAGAGAGATTCCTGCCTAAGTTAATCTACAAGACCTATTCATTTTTCATAATAGGATACCAGGATTCAGGACAAAGTAAGAAACAGTCACGAACTTGTTGTACAATGCTCAAGAAAGAAATCTTGACTACCTTTTGCACTCCCTAGATACAAAAAAAAACCTTCCATAAAGTGGACTATTCCTTTTTATTTGCAGCTAAAAAAAGGCTAATTTTCTCAGGCAGATATCAAGCTTATATAGGGAACCATGTACACTTGAAACAATTTCTCCTTGGTAGAGGGAGCCACTGCAGTATGTTTTGTGCTCTCCTTAGAGCTTCTGGTCACTGCAATTAGGAGAAATTCAAATATAAAGTACATGTAGGGAAAAGAGAGATCGGAGCATAAAATAGCCTTGCTTGTGGATGATGTTCTATTCATTAATGATCCATTTCAGTCTTTAGCTAGGTTGGCTGAAATAATTTCTGAATCCAGTGTGTTCTTCTCAGAATATAGAGTCAATTTAGAGAAGATGAAGCTGTGGATATAGGATTGTTTCCAGAATTGGATGTAGAAATCAAAACTATCCCTGCGAGTGGATCTCGGGATACCTGAAATATTTGGTAATTCACAGACTGAGTATAATTTATTATGTTGAACTCCCTGAATTATCCCCCTCTGTTCAAAACTATCAAATAAGATCTGAAAAAATGGCTACCCTATTCTCTCTCCTGGTTTGGCAACATCATGACCATTAAAATGAACACATGCTCAAGAGTGTTATTCCTGTTTGAGAAGCTCCCGCTTTGGATCACAGTCACCTTTTGGACTGGATTAAATTCTGCTGTGGCCAAATGTATCTGGAAGAAAAAAAGGGCACAGGTCTGTAAAAAGGTGGACCTAAGAGAGAGAGAGGAGGGCTGAGCCTTGGGTCTTACCAAATAGTCATGTACCTGGAGAGAATTATAGAATGAAGGAAAACCCCAACCAAGAAGCACTCGATTGAGATGGATTTGTTGATGGGATTTGCTTCCTGTAAGTGTATCTTTTCAGTCTCTCTTGGGTTGTGCCCAATAGAACACAAGGAGACATAACTGGCGAAACACCCATTTCTTGCTGGAGCTTTGCAAATTGGCATGCTGTAGTATCCAGAGGTAAAATATCTTCTTGTTTTTTCTCCATTGTCCCCCTGAGGAACAATCATCACTTTCATAGTCACCTCAGTAAGATAAATTTTCAATGGCTATGCAACCACAATATTAATTATGTAGGTGTATTGTTTAATGAAGGAATGTTTCTCTTTATCCAAACAGTTAAGAGATAAGCATGAAGTGGAGATGGTGCCAGTGTTTAGATACCTACCTAAGAGGTAGGTATCTAAACACTGGTAGGTATCTACCAGAAGAGGAGATTTTTAACAAGGGACATAATGAAGCAAATGTCAGCAGAATGCTTAAAGCATTTGAGGAATTGATCAGTGAACAACTGTATAATAAGGATCTAATATAAAAAAAATTATTGGATCCTATTGGAAGGGACAGAAGACCCAATAAGGAAATTCAAAGAATTATTGGCTTAAGATTTAAGAAAAGCACTGGGAACAAACAGTATGGAGACTCAATCATGGCAATTCTTTATGTATGATGACTATGGAGATGCAAGGGCCTTTTGTCATTGGTATAATATTCTGGTTAGGCTTCAAAAAAATTGGTCTAATTGATTCCAATAGGTGCTGGAGAGGATGTGGTGGTGATGGGGGGGGGGGGGGGGGGGTGGGCATGTTCCCCTGTTCCATATAAGACATGTTAGAGATGTACTGGTAGAGATATCATGAATATATAACGTGAGAAGAATTTGTTTCACCCTGCAGTTATCTTGTTGGGCCTGTCAATTAAAGGGAGTAACTTCAGTTGGGGGTGACATCCCTTAGGGGTTAGCTTGCTAGTGTATCAAACAGTGGCATAGTGAGGGGCCAAGGCCCTGGGTGCCAGGCTGTAGGGGGGCACCACGGGGGCAGGGGATCCCATATCACACAAAGAAGAAAAGGCTCTATGGCCACCATGGGGTTCCCATGCCGCTTGATGGCAGAAAAGGAGGAGGCCTGGGACCACTGAGGGTACCTATCCTGCCTGGCAGCAGAGGGCAGCCACCAGGGTGGTGCATCCCACTTGGCATCAAAAGAGGAAGAGGATGCCTGCAGCCACTGAGGGTGCCTATCCTACCCAGCAGCAGAAGAGGACGAGGCCCACAGCCTCTGGGGACACCTAACCCACCTGGTGGCAGAAATGGAGGAAACCTGCAGCTGCCAGGGGGAGTCCATTCTGCTTGACAACAGAAGAGGAGAAGGAGGGCCTGCAGTTACCAGGGGAGCCCATCCTAACCCAATGGCAGAAGTGGAGGAGGCCCGTGTCCTAACTGAAGGAGAGGGACTGGAGCTGGAACCAGAGCCTTCCCATGTATGTTTGTGTGGAGGGAGCGAGTGGAGCCAGTGTGTGTGTGTGTGTGTGTGAAGGAGAGGGTGTGGAGCCAGCATGTGTGTGTATGAAGGAGAGGGAGTGAAAGTCCCTATGGGTGTCTGAGTGAAGGAGAGGGAGTGGAGCTAGAGTACGTGTGTGTGTATGTTTGTGTGTGTGTGAAGGAAAGGGAGTAGAACGTGTGTGTGAGTGGGTGTGTGTGAAGAAGAGGGAGTGGAGCCAGCATGTGTGTATGTATGAAGAGAGGGAATTGAACCAACATGTGGGTGTTTGTATGAAGGAGAGGGATTGGAACATGTTTGTGTGTATAAAGGAAGGGGAGTGGAACGTGTGTGTGTGTGTGAAGGAGAGGGAGTGGAGCCAGCATGTGTGTGTATGAAGGAGAGGGAGTGAAATCAGCCCCTATGGATGTCTGAGTGAAGGAGAGGGAGTGGAGCTAGAGTATGTGTGTGTGTATGTTTGTGTGTGTGTGAAGGAAAGGGAGTGGAACAAGTGTGTGTGTGTGTGTGTGTGTAAAGGAGAGGGAGTGGAACAAGCATGTGTGTGTATGGAGAAGAGGGAATGGAGCCTGTGAGTATGTGGAGGAGAGGGTATGGAGCCAGCCTGTGTGTGTATGGAGGAGAGGGAATAGAACCATTGTGTGTGTGTGTATGTGTGTGTGTATTTGGAGATGGAGGAGAGGGAATGGAGCCTGTGCGTATGTGGAGGAGAGGATATGGAGTCAGCCTGTGTGTGTATGGAAGAGAGGGAATGGAGCGTTGTGTGTGTGTGTGTGTGTGTGTGTGTGTGTGGTGTGTGTGTTGGAGAGAAGAGGGAGCAGAGCCAGTGTATGAGTATGAGTCCAGGAGAATGAAACCCTGTGTGTGTGTTGAATGTGTGGTTGGAGGAGAGGGAGTGGAGCTAGATTGTGTTTATGGAGGAGAGTGAGTGAAGCCAGTGTATGTGTGTGTGGAAGAAAGGGATAGAGTCAGTGTTGTGTGCCCAAGAGAGAGTGAGCCAGCGTGTGTGTGTTGGTGTGTGTGTGTGTGTTTGAACCTGAAAGAGAGGGAGCCACCCCAAGTTTTGTGTATCTATGAGCATGTGGAGTTTTGAAAGAGTGTTTAAGTGTGTCAGTGTGAGCATGAAGATTAGTGTGTGTGTTGTGTGTGTGTGTGTGTGTATGAGAGAGGAAAAAGTTTGTGCAACCTCCCTTCCCCCTCACTACTCTATGATAATCTCAGTTGACCAGAAGGTCAAAAGTTCTGCGGTATGGAGAAGTGAGTGATTTTTTTTTTTCTCCTTATTGATTTAATTAATTATGTTTTATTTGATGTGTGTACGATTTTGAACATATTATATTGGTGTTTGGGAATTTAAAAAAAATATATCAGTCTTTTATTGGATGTTTATTCTGTCCATCTCCTGTTTTGAAATATTCATTATGTTATTAATATGGTTTCACTATTATGATTGATGCTTTATATTTCTTGATTTATTATTTGATGATTCTGAGGAAGGATGATGCTTTAGTTTTTCCATACATGCACTACATACTGAGTCTGACATGTTGCAGTTTCCAGTTTAGTTTGTCTGTACTTTATACTTTACGGTCACTTTATTCTATATTTGAAGAGGGGTTTGTCTGTGTTCTATATTTGTGATTGAAGTTAAGTATCTGCTAATGTGTCGTTCAATGTAGGGTTCTATAGAAGTTTGGATTATTCCGCGTTTCTTATAGCAGATTTATTGGTGTTTTTAGGGCGTGGTGTAATATTTGCAGTGTCACCTTTTCAAAGGGTGGTAACTGTTTGAGTGCTGGCAGTTTAGTGCTGTGTTGGAAAGGGAGGTTTATTATATTGTAATTGTAATTTTGCTTTCTCATGGCTTCTGAGGACCAAGCCCACACCCAAACATGCGTTACAATAGTCCTAACATCATATGTGTTCCAAGGATCTTTTTGGCTTTCATACAGGGTTTTGTGGTTGATACCACAGCAGTGCATGTAAATATAATATACATGCTGTTGTGATATTTTTTATTTCAAAAGATTGTACTTTGAGTGTCTTTTTTCATGTAAAATCTTTTATTATAAATGATTAATTTGAAATTCTGTGGAGAGGGCCATGGTTGGGGGAAGGCTGGGCATAAAGCTATAAGATTCATTTAGGGTGCGTAATACCCTTGCACTGACCCTGATTAGAAAAAGAATACAAATAAAATATTTAAAAAAAACAGAACGAGGAAGGGCCAGCACTGTAATTGTTCACACAGGGCTGCAAAAGCATTAGCACTGGCCCTGCACGGCAGCACCCTATGGTGACATGCTGGCTGGGTTCCCACCCTTCCCCAGTGAAAAGAGATCCAACACAGTTGTGCTAGGCAGTGATGCAATGGTGGGAGAGAAAGGAGGGGGCACATGGGAGCCAACACAAATGCAATTGGTCTCTGGGCGTCGGAGACCCTCGCTACGCCTCGTGGTAGCAAGGCAAAATGTAGCCCAACACTGGAAATTTTCAGAACAAACCTGAGAGAGAAAAATAAATCCAGATAAATCTAGAGAGTAATAGCTATGGGACTCATCTTTTTCTATGTGATAGATACATATCAGAATAGGGATGTGCAATCATTTTTTGATGATTAGGAAATTGGTACGATATTTCCTAAATCGTCATGGATCGGGAAACCGATAAAACGATTGCATGTTCCCCGAATTTTCGTAAAACATCGTTTTTTCACGAAAAAAAAATGCCGATCCGCGGGAATACGAGATTTTCCCATGGCCACACGAACCCGAAAGCGGAAATGATCGGGCACCCGATGCACATCTCTATATCAGAATGCAATGAGAATATGGGACCCTTTCCTGAAGTATGCAGTTAAAGAAATGGGGTTGAAAAATGGGATTAACTAGAATCAGGAACCATGTGGAAGTAGGGCTCGACCATAAGGCTGATGCCCTCTTTCTGCTTGCAACCCATTTTGTTATAAACTTGCAACTGAGCCCAGGGACTTGGGGCAGAAAAAGAGAGGAACCCAAACATGTAATGATATGACAAGTATAGAACAGCAATATGCAGGCCTCCCCGCAGAGTGGCATCTAAGAATATTTGCATGTTATCACTGTCAGTTGAATCATATTAGTAATCTCCTATTTTCTATTTCTTAGGAAGCAGGATGCTTCAGGATCCAGAAGAAAGGTGACAGGAGATAAAAGATTCTGCCTTTCATGTCCCTTGCAAGGATCATGCCAGAAGAATCACTAGATAGCAGTCAGAATTCCTCTCTCCTTTTATGCTCATTTCTGCTTTCTCCTTCAAGGTCACAAGCTCCTGCCTAGGCAGTTCCCAGATTGTTACATTTTGCGGGGCCACAGACTCACCCTCCAATGCCACTCAAATAAACACAGGTCCCAGCGATGATGGCTGCTCAGACACAATGCCCAGATGCCCTGCTCCTGCAGTCTTGCTAGGTACACGCACGTGGTATATGGTGCCTCTTAAAGGGCCCAATAGTGGGAAATCCAGACCCAGCACGTAACTGATGAAGTCCTACCCACTACTAAAAATGCCCCGGGAATTTCCAGAGGACACCTCAGTAATGGGTCTTCTGCATTGTTGTATGTAGTGTGGGTTTACTGCTTCTGGTTCCTATGTTCCTGTTTCCTGTTCCTGCTTCCTGCCTTGTCTCTCCAGCCCAGAGTTGCCTCATCTCTCAAACCTAGCCTACCTTGTCTATTCGGCCCAGCCTGCCTTGTCTCCTCAGTCCTGCTTGCCTCATCTCCCTGCCTTTCTTTGGACTGTCTTCTGGATCTCACCACTTGCCTGGACATTGACCATCTTGTTTGCTGCCTGCACTCTGACCTTTGCTTGGCCTGTATCAATGCCTACACCATTGCCACAGAGACTCTCGCCAGGAACTGTCGGCCTCTGGAATCGAGAACTCAACCCAAGAGTAACGGGGTTGGTATAGGTGAAGCTCCTATTCAGTCTCTCTTCTGCATAGCTCCACCAGCTGTCAGTGATGGCCAACGTGGCCTACCCTGTAGGCTGAGCCAATCTCACCAGCAACAAGGATCCACAGGTCTTACACAGAGATAGAAGTTCAGGTATTATGGCTGAAAGTAGGAGCAGACCCCTTCATCCATGGGCCTATCTTTTTCCCATTTTATGTCCCATTGGGGTCCATTTTCAAAAGATTTAACTGCTAACATCAGGAATCAGCTGGTTAAACTTCTGTTTTCAAAATTCCCCACATTAACTAGCCAAAGTTCAGTTGCAGGGATATTTTTTGAGACAGTTTAAAGACTTAGGCAACCACAGGTACACAAATATCAGTTCTAAATCTAACAGGTTCAATTTTGCACAGCTAGATTTAAGTGAATTTTCAATTAAAAACATGCCAGTTTGGTCTGGCTAAAAATTTGGGTATAAACAGGAAGTTATTTCTATTTTGAGATTTAGTCAGTTAATTCATAAAATTAGCTAGTTGAGTGGCTAAATATTTGTTTTAAAAATAACCAATTAAATTAGCTGGTTGTCTTATTCATTCTGTAAAGTTTTTAAAATAAACCCTCAAGGGATCTATTTCATGTTTTGCACTGGAGGTTCTTATCCTTCTCACTGTGTGTCTCTCCTGATTGATTCTACCCTCTTTATATGTAGCATTGCATCATCAAAGAGGAGACATGAGTGTAGTGAACACGCCATACTTTGTTTTTGGTGCATCAGTGCAAGTGGGTGTCATGATGTGCAGAAATCTTTCTTGAGGTTTCTTAATGTTGCTTGAGTGGGTTGTGATGTCGCATCAATTCTCTTCAAATGCAGGAAGAGAAAATGTTTTTACTCTAGCATTCTAAGACAAGTCGAACAGCTGGTTCTGTCTAGTTTAAACCCTGTTTGAGAGGTTTTCTGATCTGTCATTTATATCTGTATTTTTTTTTATTGTTTCTCAGTTTTGTGATCCACAACTCCATGGAAGGAGCAAACTGGTTTCTACAACTGCTCAGTGTAATGGTTTGACAAAGTAAGTAGGGTAATTGATCATCTGTTTGCTAGGCAGAATGAAAGAACCAAACAGATAAATAATATGGACATTATAAAAGGATGCAGGACAATTTTCTAAATTATATTAAAATGATATATAGAAATCTAGGTAGGTGATACTTTTTTTTGATCTAAATACATTTTTGTAACACACAAATGAAACCACACACCGCAACCTAGACCGTCTGTAGATCTCAATCTAATAAATCACCTCCCATAAGAGGCAACAATCTACAACATCAACCACTTAAATTTTCACAAATGCTTTATTCTTTACTTATTGGAAAATGTACCATCTCATTATACTATTTAAAATACTTTTATCGCTCATTCAAATGTTCAAACATTGAATTCTTATCTCATTGATATTAAAGTGCACATATATCAATGAGATAAGAATTCAGTGTTTGAACATTTGAATGAGCGATAAAAGTATTTTAAATAGTATAATTGAGATGGTACATTTTCCAATAAGAAAAGGATAAAGCATTTGTGAAAATTTAAGTGGATGATGTTGTAGACTGTTGCCTCTTATGGGAGGTGATTTATTAGCTAAATACATTTTTGACAAACTTTCAAGAGCTATATTCTCCCATTATCAGATCAGTGTACATAACACTGGAGAACTAGTCCAAAACATTAAGGGCTAGATTCATCAAACTATCGCATACAAAAGGAAGAGGGGCATGTTTTATGATAGTGTACATTGCAATAAATAGGCTATTATCTTAACGCTTCGCATAGGTATTACTGCAGAGTGTGATAACCTTTTTGCACGTTGCTGTAATACCACAATTATTGCAGTTCCTACCTGTAACCACTAGGGGAGAGATAGAGAGGGAGAGATTTGTACAGTGTTCTCTCAACCTAGCTTGATGGACTCTCTACCTGGGTAACATCAAGCTAAGTTGAGAACATTGTACAAATCTCATCGTTGTGTGAGTTTCCTCACGCTGAAGGACATCACAAGAGTGTACTGTTCTGTTTGTACGTCTCACTCTGCATGTCAAAGTGGCCCCTAACCCCTACACTACTACCTAAACCTCACCCGAGTTACTAGGTGGGCCTCCTATAGTAGCATATATAGCTGCTTACTAAGGTGCCATCCCCAGAGGTGCTCTCTCTCTCTCTTCCTCCCTCTCACTCGCGCCCCCCCCCCCCCCCCCCCAATCTCAGGGCTCCTCTAATCTTTCCCCAGCCTAAAAATGCCCAAAACTCCATTTGCGTTATGGGCATATTGCACAGCTTAACACCAATAAAAAAGGTGTAGTAATTTTTGGCGTTAAACCTGTGCATTATGGCTTCGCACCTACCCTTGCGTGTGCCGAGCCTATTTTGCATAGGCTCGGCAACATAGGCTCGGCAGTGCACGCAATCCACGGGATGCGTGTATGT
This sequence comes from Rhinatrema bivittatum, assembly GCF_901001135.1. Lineage (NCBI taxonomy): Eukaryota > Metazoa > Chordata > Amphibia > Gymnophiona > Rhinatrematidae > Rhinatrema > Rhinatrema bivittatum. The sequence continues at coordinate 366,766,641 of NC_042615.1, forward strand.
CCCGGGGCTTTCGAAAATGGGTGGTCCGGGGGCAGGGCATCGGTCTGGGGGCGGTCCGGGGGTGGTACCAAGTCCGCCGGAGGTTCACGCGCCGGCAGCTGGCAGGCATAACTTGGCGAAACAAAGTAGGGGGGATTTAGGTAGGGATGGAGGTGGGTTAGATAGGGGAAGGGAGGGAAAGGTGGGGGGGAGCTAAAAAAGTTCCCTCCAAGGCAGCTCCGATTTCGGAGCAGCCTTGGAGGGAATGGGGAAAACCATCGGGGCTCCCCTTGGGCTCGGCGTGCGCAAGATGCACCCCCTTGCGTGCGCCGACTCTGGATTTTATAACATGCGCGTGGCAGCGAGCACATGTTATAAAATCGGGTGTGCATTTGTGCACGCCGAGTAGCGCGCACAAATGTACTCAGAGCGCGTAACATTTAAAATCTGGCCCTTTGCGAAGCCAGCTCACTTTTCCAAAATTTCCGCCCCAACTCTTCCCCTTTTAAAAATTTGCATCGCGCCATACGTTATGGTGCTTTTTGCATGCGTTAAGGTGTTTCTTGCATGCGAAAACACCTTAACGCATGCGAAAAGGCCATAATGCGAGTTGAAAAATAACCCCCTAAGTTAGTCAAATAAAAATGTATCACCTACAACATGTTTATTAACCTTTATTCCTTTGTATCCTCATAGGGATGGTAACTTTGAAAGCGGTGCATGGGTGCAGCACATTTGTCGCCCTGCATCCAGGGACACAGCTATATTATAACATAAGTGCATATATGCGTATATATTATAAAATAACCTTACCGTGCACTCAATTTTAAGTGGGCACACAAATGTGGGCACAAATCCCACGTCTACTGCACAAGTGGGGGGATTTTAAAAGCCACATGCACCAATGCCATTGGCTATTTTCCCAGTTCATTCCCAGCTTGCCCAGTTACAGGATAGGACTTCCAAACCCCCTAACTTAATAGCCTCCCCTTTAGACTCGACCTTTAAAATGTCGCTGAACAATCTAGAATTTTTGTTTTTACAACTTACATGTAAAGTTACGTGGCAGGGTACCCTGCTGCATGCCAGTGCACGTAATTATACACATGCTAATTTCTATTTTACATTTGGGAACTTTTCATTTGTACACGTAGCAGCAAGTACCCGCATATTCGGGCAGATTTTAAAATCCACTCGGCCTGCACCAGCCCCATATATTCCGCATCCCCTAATTCAATGGTTCCCAATCCTGTCCTGGGGATCCCCCAACCAGCCGGGTTTTCAGGATATCCACAATGAATATGCTTGCAAACTCGTGCATATTCACTGTGGATATCCTGAAAACCCGACTGGCTGGGGGGGTCCCCAGGACAGGGTTGGGAACCACTGCCCTAACTGATGCGCATGTCAGGCTGCTAAAATTCACCTGATAGTGTTAAATGACCATCATTACAATGGGAAGGCCAGTTTTCAGACTCCCTGTGTTTCTTGCAGGCAATGTGTAGTGGAGGAGGAGCCTAGTGGTTAAACAAAGGGCGGCAAACAGGGAAGCCAGGTTTTAAATCCTGCTGCTGCTTCTTGTGACCTTGGACAAGTCACTTCACCCTCCATTACCTCAGATATGGACTTAGATAGTGAACCCTCTGGGAATGTAATCCACGTTGAAGTGTCTGAAAAAGCAAAATATTAAATAAGGTACCTTCAGGATAAATTCTGTTTTTCAGCACTTCAAAGCAGATTACATTTAGGTACTGTAGTTCTTTCTCTGTCCCCAGAGAGCATGAAAACTTGAGACAATAGAGGGTAAAGCAACTTGCCCAAGGTCATAAGGAGCAGCAATGGGATTTGAATGCTGGTCTCATTTACTCAAAGGCCACTGCTTTAACCACTAGGCTACTCCACTCCATGAGGGCTTTCTTGTTAAGGTCACATTCTTATAACCAACAATCACATTTGTTTAAAACAAAGCCATATCTCCACAGTCATTTGAAGCACCATGTGAAAGCATGGATCACAGTGCTGGAATTAACCAAGTTGTGTTCAGTGTGAGAAGCTGACTTTTTAACCAAGGTGACTCAGTGCTAACATTGGCAGATTGCACCCTGTGATACAAGGTCACATTACCCACAAGGAAAACAGATAATGTATTCTTACATACTTCTGATCTTTTTGAAATGCATTAAAGCAAGTTAGAGCTCAGCACAGTATGGTTTAAAAAAATGTTTGTTGAAGATAACAGGTCTGATTTAATAAAGTTTGTTTTCCCATTTTGTTCTATGGGAAAATAAAACGTTAGTAAATCAGGCCCAATGTTTGCAAAGTTGAATGTTAACAAAATCCTTCTGAATTTACCAAAAAGTGTAATTTTGAAGCTAGATTAATTAAATCAATTCTAAAATGTCTTTGACACCTATTTCATTTATTAAAATGTTATATTCCACCTGTCAAGCATGTTATCCAGGTGATAAAATAAAAATCCACAACCATAAAATATCATAAAAGCACTTAAATTAACAAATGTAGAGTACATCATAAAGGGGAAGGAAGGATATCGGCAATAAGCTTATGCAACTTTCTAAAAGGAGATTAGAGCAGCCATGTCAAATGTCATCATTAAGAAACACTAATTCTTATTTTATCGAACTTTCGTGAGCATATAAAAAATGACAATGGGACCAACACAGTGGCTGAGTTGTCTACCATGCGGATGGCCCCTGGCTCGACTCCCAAGTCAGGTCGCCAGTTCCTCAGGTTGACTGGAGCTGGGGATGCTGCAGAGATAGTGTTTACAGCACCCATAGGGATGGGAATCAAGGGCATCTCAAGGTTATATGTTTTAAATGTAGAGGAGATTTTTGAAACTGTCTGGTCAGACCATTTTGTTATAAGCTTATCTGTTAAGAGTCAAGCTTCTTTTATACCTAAAAAGAAGCAAGTATATGAAATATAGTAATTTCAGAAATGGTATATGAAAAATGGTCAGAGGTCATAAATGCAGTTGGTGTAATCTCTATTTCTTGTGCAGATTTGGTGGATTGCTGGAAAAGTACTTTGAATAAAGCATATGATGATGTTACCCTTGAGAAAGCTGTCTATTTAAAAAATAAAAAATGTTGTCCTATGGTTTAATAAAGAACTACTGGACCTTCATAGAGAAGAAAGAAGGTGGAGAAAATTAAAAAGTGATGAAGCAAAGGGTAAATATAAGGAATGCTTATTTAGTTAGAAGCAGAGAGTTTTTGAGATCCAGAAGAAATGTTATGCTAAAAATATGAATGCCTCTTTGAATAATCCTAGTTTATTGTTTAGTACTGTACAGAGATTATTTCATGATTCCAACTGGATGGAAGAAGAATTACCTGATTGTCAATGTTTGTCTACACACTTTGTTATAAAGGTTGCTGATTTATGATCTTCTCTAGATACAGATGTGTTGGCTTACTTGGATTTAGTTTCTGGTTCCAAGGTACAAGACTGGGTAGATTTTTCTCCTCTAACTCCAGTTAGGTTAACGGCTTTGAATGTCCAGCGGAAGACTACTTTTTGCCCTGCAGATCCTTGTTCATTTTCAGTTATTCATATCATTAAAAAAGATAAGTATGCTGTCTGGCTAATTTTAAAAAGAACTCGCATGCGCCATCAGCACATGAGCAGAGATACGCTGTAATTTTATATCATGTGCGGGGGGGGGGGGGGGGGGGGAGAGAGAGAGCACTGTAAGAGAGACAATTTGACTATATATCTGTTATGGAAGTGTCAGTTTAGTGGACCCTTGGGCCAACCTGCAGGAGACTGGGAAAGATATTCAAAAGTCTCTAGTATACCACAGACTGGGAGGCAGATGTTCAGGCTGGACGTAGAGGTGCTCTTCACCCTGGAAGCTGGTACTCCCCTGGGAGGAGCCTGTAAGAGCCCAGCCACTGGGACTTAGGCGGTAGTGGATCAGGACTGGGAACTGGAACCAGACTAGGACAGTAGGTCAGTACTGTAACAGGGCTCGGGTTCTGGAACCAGGCAGGAACTGTAGCAGGTAAACAGGAACCAGGCAGGTACTGTAGCAGGCAAGCAGGAACGGAGCAATTAACAAAGCAGGTCGCTCCGGGGCACAGCACAACAGGGATCCGGTAGGTAAGCCTGGATGGCCGTGGCCGGCTTATCAAGGCCGCGGTGTCTGACGTCAGGAATTGGGCGGAGTCACCACTGGCGGGAAACGGCCTAGAAAAGCGCCCAAATGGCACACGCGCCTAGAGGCAGGGCGTCCATGGAGGGCCTCCCGGTGGCGCGGCCCTCGCCGGGACGCCGCCAAACAGGACAGGAACCAGGCCAGCAAAAGCGGGAACAGGTCCAGAAACTCAGAGATAAGAGTCTGGTCGCGGCGCTCGCGGCCAGAACCGCAACAATATCTACCGCTGTAAGAGGGACACTTTCAACTCAGGGTGGGTTTGGGGAGGGTGCAGTGTTACATTGGTGTGCTACAGATCCTTGCACCCTGGCCAAGGAGGAGGCAAAGAAGGATTTGAACAGGTAAATATAAATCGGTTATTTACTCTCTCAGACAATAGAAGGACTAGGGGGCACACCATGAAGTTAACAAATAGCACATTTGAAACAAATCAGAGAATTTTGTTTTCAAGCAACACACAATTAAGCTCTGGAATTCCTTGCCAGAGGATGTGGTTATGACAGTTAGTGTAACTGGGTTTTAAAAGGTTTGGATAAGGTTCTTATGATTCAAACCCAGCCTGAGTTAAAAGTGCCCCTCTTACAGTGGTAGATAAATATAGATATAGTTTTATTCCCTCTCTTACTCTCTCACTCCTCACTCTCTCCTCTCTCTCACTCACTCTCACTAATATATATATATATATATATATATATATATATATATTTTGTTACGAGCGCGCGCGGGCGCGGTCGTCTCGGGCGGGTGGTGAGCCCTTGGGCCACGGCAGGACCCCAGGAGGAGCCCAAGGCCACACCGTGGGAGGTGAGCTGAGCAGGCATGGTGAGCCAGGCAGGCAGGAACAGAAGCAGGGAGTCCGGCCCTCAGCCGGACCTGCATGCCCATGGTAGCCAACACGGGGAAGTTGACTAGTGAACGGTCCTCCGACTGTTCCCGGCCCTTTCGGACCCGCCGCAGGGAACGGCAATGGGCAGCAGGCCGGACAGAGGCGAGGGCAGACAGAGTCCTTAAACTGAAGACATCAGACGGGAAGCAGGCTGAAGCAAGACGGAGACATCAGGCAAGGGCTGAAGCGAGACACAGGAAAGGCCCAGGCGAGCAGGAACTCCGATGCTGGGATACTCACATCCGAAGCCCCCTCGGCTGGCAGAAGCTCAAGAGCCCGTGGGACGAATCCCTCCTGTTGGCCACTCCAGGGCCCAACAGGACAGAAGGCTCAGGAACCAGGTCAAGGCAGAGACAGGTAGACATCCGGACAAGGGCTGAAGCAGACACTGAAGACAAGGCTGGACGGGAACATTGCACTGTCCATCAGGGCGCCCTACTCAGCCCCCCCGTGGGACTGAGTCGCGGACCACCCTGTCCCAGACGCGCCCTACACAGCCTAGGAAGGCTGGTCGCGGACCACGCTGAGAAGGAGGGCGGGGAAGACCCAGGCGAACAGGAACTCCGATGCTGGGATACTCACATCCGAAGCCCCTCGGCTGGCAGAAACAGGAGCAGACATCAGGCAAGGACACTGGACTAGGAATCATGGAAGACCTGGATCAGCAGGTTACAGACAACTGTAAGGCCTGATCAGGCCGAAGACAAGCAGGAGTCGGAGTCACGGACCGGAGTCAAGGCAGGCTGAAGACAAGCAGGAGTCGGAGTCACGGACCGGAGTCAAGGCAGGCTGAAGACAAGCAGGAGTCGGAGTCACGGACCGGAGTCAAGGCAGGCTGAAGACAAGCAGGAGTCGGAGTCACGGACCGGAGTCAAGGCAGGCTGAAGACAAGCAGGAGTCGGAGTCACGGACCGGAGTCAAGGCAGGCTGAAGACAAGCAGGAGTCGGAGTCACGGACCGGAGTCAAGGCAGGCTGAAGACAAGCAGGAGTCGGAGTCACGGACCGGAGTCAAGGCAGGCTGAAGACAAGCAGGAGTCGGAGTCACGGACCGGAGTCAAGGCAGGCTGAAGACAAGCAGGAGTCGGAGTCACGGAGTCAAGGCAGGCTGACAAGCAGGAGTCGAGTCACGGAGGACCTGGATCGGAGAGAGGCCACAGGCAACTGTGTAACCCAATCCGAAGGCAAAGACACAGTGAACAGAAAGTCCTTAAATACTGGAGGTAGAGGCAACTCCCTGGGAGGAGCTTGCCAGGACCGCCCACCGCTGGTCCTATAACTAGGGTAGAGAGCTGCGGGCCAGCCCCTAGGGAAGGGCGTCGCCCAACAGGAAGTCCAAACACTGAGGCTGCAAGCCACCGGCACAGCTAGGCCTCTCAGGCCCTGGAGCAAGTCCTGGATGATGCGCAGGCGAGGCCCTGGCTTCAGAGCGGCCTCTGGAGGAAGGTAAGAGACCTCCTGCAGCGCAGCAGCAGGGGGATCGCAAATATATTATATAGTAGTTCACCAGTCTTGAAGACCCCTTTGGTTCTACATCTTGTAAGCCACTCACTTAACCCTAAAACTTGAGATCTCCAAACTTGCTCCTCATCAGGACTATCAGTAAAGTTATGCAGATAACGTGCCATGGTAGGCTTTTCTAAAATTCGGAGTTACATAACTCTTGGCCCCACCCCTTTTAAGATCTACCTGTATGCTAGCACAAATGGTGAATGTTTCTTTACATGAAGGTCATTTTCCTGAGGCCTTGAAGAGAGCCTATATGAGATCTATTAAGATGAATTCAGCTATATCCTCTTTTGATATGACAAATTATTGTCCTATTTTAAACCTTACAATTATAGCTAAGTTAATAGAAGAGTGTATATTAAATCAATTATGTGACTTCATGAAAACAAAGGAGGTGCTGGATTCTTGCTAATTTGGGACTGAGACTCATTTGCGTTTCTTAGTAGATTCTTTGTTGGTTCGAATTGATATGGCAAAACCTGTTCTGCTAGTTAAGCTTGATGAAAGTTTGGCCTTTGACACAGTTCATCACATTATTTTAATGTATTGTATTGCTTGCAAAATCTGGGGATAGGGTTAACAGTTCTGCAACAACTGTGGTTTGGCAATTGTACAACTTTCTGGAAGTTTATGTCTTCAGGGGTGTCTCAGGGATATGCATTATCAGCAATTTATTCAACATTTTAATGCAGCCATTGGCTTAGACAGTAACTTTGAAATAGCCACATGGGCGCACATGTATGTTTATTTGCCAGCTCATGTCCAGAGACGCATCCAGTTTATAACATATGCTCGTATTGTGCGCATGTTATAAAATAGCCTGGATGCGCGATTTTAAATGGACGAGCGCATGTGCATGCAAATGTTGCATCTACCGCACAAGTGAGGGAATTTTATAAAGGACGTGCGCAGATGCCATAGCTATTTTTCCCAGTTCACCCAGTTTAAGGCTAGGACCTCCAAACCCCCTTAATTTATTAACCTCCTTTTCCCCCTGTTAGCCTCAACACTTAAAACCCTGCTGATTAGCCTACAGTTTTTTGTTTTTTACTAACACACCATCCATAGCAGTAGTAAAGTTACGCAGCAGGGGACCGTGGTGCATGCCTGTGCTCATAAGTATTTACTCGCACATCTCTTGGTCTTCCCTTGACAGGCCCATGCCCCGCCCCTTTTTCTAAAATTGTGACTTGTGCACATGGTGGGAGATACACGTGTACATGGGCGGCTTATAAAATCTGCTCAGCGCATGCCAACCCAACTTGTGCGCATATCTCCTGGCTTTGGCACACGTAGGACTTTTAAAAATTGCCTATAAGGTTTTATATTCTTTTGAAATAAATTTTATATATATGCCAATGACATACAACTTCTGTTTCCTTGTGTTGCTGATTGAAGATTGCCTACAACCTTTTTGTCAAGTGGGGCCCAATACTCAAAGATATCAGGTTATCTAAGTTATCCGGATATTCAGCTGCATTGCTATGATTCATGGCTAGGCTACTGAATAAACCAGTTACGTTCTGGATATCTGGATAAGTTATATCCAGATAACTTTAGACTTGCTATTGAGCAGGTCTAACTTATTCAGTTAACTTAACTGGATAAGACTGAATATATCCACTTACCCGGTTAGGATAACTGGACAGGTAGCGCTGCCCCAATCCACCCATTGAGTATCTGCTTATTTACTTAGCCAGAAAAGTGACTTATGTTCAGCGGCTGCCACTTAACCAATAACTGGCTATTCCGTAGCCACCACTTAGCTGAATAAATCCTACTTAGGCTGTATGGCGCTAAATGCGCTTTCAGTATCAGGCTCATGATGTCTTACATTCAAGGGTGAATGAAGTTAAATATGTTAGTTTTCAATTTACAAAAAGAACGCTATTTTGGATAGATGGAAAGTTGAACAATCCACATCTCACTAGTTGTAAGCTGGAAGACATGAGTTTGGCCATTCTTAATGAGGGCTATGATCTGGGAATAATTCAAGGTTCTACTTTGCAACTACAATCTCAAATTAGACAGGTAGTGAAATCCTCACTCTATTGAAAATAATAAGACCTTTGCAACATTACATTGATCAAAGTAGTATGTGAAGTGTTATACAAGCTTTGATCTTAAGTAAATTGGATTATTGTAATTCCCTATATCTTGGACTACCTAAAAAAAGTTTGTGAGCACTTGATTTAGTGCAAAAGCTGCCGTAAGAATATTGAAAAATTCAAGAAATAGGGAAAACATTAGTCCTTATTTACAGAAGTTACACTGCTTACCAATATTTCAGCATATACAAATTATAAGGTCTTGTCTTTAGTTCCTAAGGGTTGAATAAAGAGGTAAATAAAGAGGTAAATGTGGTAAATTAATAGTTGGTGCCTTATGTAGCACCAAGAGTATTTCAGTCTTTGGTTCAGATTGTATTAGTTGTAAAATTTGAAAGCTTTTAAGTTGCAAATAACTAGGAATAAATTGTTTTCTTTTACAAGCTCCCTGTTATGGAACTCTTACCTGAAAACATAAGGGGGAGGGAGATTATTGAAAGTTTAGAAAAATTTAGAGGCACACCCTGTTTAAACAAGTTTATGGTTAATTTCTATATATTTTGTTTGTGCTCTTAGTTTATGTTTATCATTTGTAATATTACTGTTTAAGTATGAATATGTACTCTGTGATCTGCTTTGAACAAATATTGCTTGGAAAGAGCAGAATATTAAGTGATTTTTAAAATAAATAAATAATTCTGGGTCTATGATTGAAGTGTCCCAAAGGCACTCTGGTGCGTGGCCTCCAGCTCAGGACTATAACTCACTACAATAATCAGACTAGGTACACCAGGAAGGATATAAAACAGGGGAAAAAAAACCCAGGTAATTGTGAATGAAAGGTCTGTGTTGGCATGACCCCAGCCCTGGTTCCAGCTGAACTGGAGACCCAAAGGAGCAAGGACATCCAAAGTGCTTTTCAGTTAAATTGTAAGGGGTACTGTACATATAATAGAATGTCTAGGGGTTTACCTAAACTTCATCCGTTTCTTTCTACAGCGAAATTTCAATGGGTCAAACTATATAACATAAGTTAACCACAGCCATGCTTTTCTTTGTGGCGCCGGAGGTGGACCCTTGGGCCGAGGTGGGCTTGATGCAACCCATAGGAAGGGTCCTACGGGACCCCACCATCAGCAGGCGAAGTGGGCTGATGTATGGAGGCTGGCTGGTGCTTCACCATCACCAATACCAGCCCTCATCCCCATGGGTTGAGCCTTTGGGTGCCGGGACCAGCTGGACATAGGTGGGCCTCTGTATGTCGTCGTTGATGGCGGGATTGAGGTCAGCCCAGAACAGCAGCAGAGATATGGTACAGTCTTGTACTGGACGAGGTAGTGTCCCAGAGAACCGGGTGCCAAAGGAACAAAGTCAGACAGGGGGGTGCCGAGCAAGAGCAGGCCGAAGCCTGAATAGGTCAAGTCTAGGACGTAGGCTGAAGAGGCATCGTAAAGCAAGCTTGAGTCAGGGATGGCAGCAATCTGGAAGTAGTGGCAAGCAAGGCTGAGGTCTGATCGCAGAGATAAGTCAAACACAGTCAGGCAATGCAGCTGTCTGGGTCTGGAGAGAGGCAATGGAGTAGTCAGGCAATGCAGAGGTTCTGGGTTCTGGAGAGAGGCAACGGAGTAGTCAGGCAATGCAAAGGTCTGGGTCTGGAGAGAGGCAATGGAGTAGTCAGGCAATGCCAAAGGTCTGGGTCTGGAGAGAAGCAACGTAGTAGTCCGGCAAAACAGAGGTCCGGGCTTGGAGAGACTCAACCCGCTGGGACAGGCAAAGCAGAGGTCAAGATCCAAGAAGGCGATCCAAGGGTAGATTTGAGAACAGGACACACAGGAACAAGAAAACTGGGAACAGGATGTCAGCGAGGATCAGGAACACAGGAATAAGACGAATCTCTCAGGAGGCAATGAGTACTCGACCAGCGAGGAGACCTGTTGCAAAAGCATAGCTAGGGAGTGGAGTCTGGACTTAGATACCAGTGCTTTGCTGATGTCATCATCCGGGGCCGCAACTCGGTGCCCACCGCGGGCCCTACTTAAGTTTCAGTGATGAGCAAGTGCATGCCTAGGGAGGGGCGCACCCTAGAGTAGCAGCGTCTCTCTGTGGGCCATGCGGAGAGGCCCAACATGGAGCAGCAGAAGCGGTAGCTGGACTAGAAACACCAGGGTCTGTAGCGGAGCCTGAGGCATCAGGGGTGGCCCAAAGAGAAAGCCGGCAGCCTCCCTCCGCCAGAGACGAGGGACCAGGCATTGGAGTCACTGGAGAGAGGTGAGGGGGCTGTGCCCCGGGTCTGCACTGGACAGCACGCGTAACATTCTTTCCCAAGCCCAGCTCTTCTTGTGCAGCCAGAGGCAGCATTCATAGGGGAGGGAGTCCCATTCATTTCTCTACAGCGGCACTCACTGGTCAGATTCATGGTGCCTTTCTACCTAGTTTCATAGAGAGCATTGGGGTTACCACCTCCTAAAGAACATTATTTATTTAGTTGGTATGTTCCGTTACAAGTACATTGAACAAAGCGGATTCCAGTTTCATACATATAATATCGAATCGTAAAATGTTTCCTAACAGACTGACAAAGTTTTGCTGACACCAAACTTTTTTGCTGATGCACTTTTTATTTAACATAAAAGGGTGCAAAATAGAAAAAAAAACAAACCTCACAACATCCTACTCACCTTCAACCAAAGGTGAGTTGGGTGGCTTTTCTCTTTCTTTTAGTTACAGAAGAATAATTACTGTAGGTCTGATGCATGTTATCATCAGAATTGCATCTTTTTATGATCATGCACTGACACCGCTGCATTGTCAATCACAGTGGTTGTAATGGTCCCAGGCCCATTTCTGTCAGTCAGCAAGCTCTCTTGCATTTAGGGATGTGAATCGTTTTAGGACGATTAAAATTATCGTCCGATAATTTTAATATCGTCTTAAACTGTTATGGAACACAATACAATAGAGATTCTAGCGATTTATCGTTATAAATCGTTAGAATCGTGAGCCGGCACACTAAAACCCCCTAAAACCCACCCCCGACCCTTTAAATTAAATCCCCCACCCTCCCGAACCCCCCCCCAAATGACTTAAATAACCTGCGGGTCCAGCGGCGGTCCGGAACGGCAGCGGTCCGGAACGGGCTCCTGCTACTGAATCTTGTTGTCTTCAGCCGGCGCCATTTTCCAAATGGCGCCGAAAAATGGCGGCGGCCATAGACGAACACGATTGGACGGCAGGAGGTCCTTCCGGACCCCCGCTGGACTTTTGGCAAGTCTTGTGGGGGTCAGGAGGCCCCCCCCAAGCTGGCCAAAAGTTCCTGGAGGTCCAGGGGGTCAGGGAGCGATTTCCCGCCGCGAATCGTTTTCGTACGGAAAATGGCGCCGGCAGGAGATCGACTGCAGGAGGTCGTTCAGCGAGGGTTCCGGCGCCTCGCTGAATGACCTCCTGCAGTCGATCTCCTGCGGGCGCCATTTTCCGTACGAAAACGATTCGCGGCGGGGAAATCGCTCCCTGACCCCCGCTGGACCTCCAGGAACTTTTGGCCAGCTTGGGGGGGGCCTCCTGACCCCCACAAGACTTGCCAAAAGTCCAGTGGGGGTCCGGAAGGACCTCCTGCCGTCCAATCGTGTTCGTCTATGGCCGCCGCCATTTTTCGGCGCCATTTTGGAAAATGGCGCCGGCTGAAGACAACAAGATTCAGTAGCAGGAGCCCGTTCCGGACCGCTGCCGTTCCGGACCGCCGCTGGACCCGCAGGTTATTTAAGTCATTTGGGGGGGGGGTTCGGGAGGGTGGGGGATTTAATTTAAAGGGTCGGGGGTGGGTTTTAGGGGGTTTTAATGTGCCGGTTTTGCGATTTTACGTTTTTTCGATTTTTTTTTTACGATTTTTCACGATATTTTACCCCCCCAAACGGCAACACAATACGATTCCCTCCCCCTCCCAGCCGAAATTGATCGTTAAGACGATCGAGGACACGATTCACATCTCTACTTGCATGGTTGTAGGCAGTTTGAAGTCCATATTCAGGGATGCCAGCAAGCATCAAAGTTACCTGGGTAGCTTTAGCTGAATTACTCAACAGGACAAGTCTACTGCTGAATCTTCTCGGATAATTGTAGCCATGACTCTGAGCATGCAGGGGTAGAGTTTACCTGGATAACTTTAAACTTCCGTGACGTCTTATCTATTACGTTTTCCTACTTTAAATTATCCAGGTATATTCTGGAGATATACCCAGTTAAGATTAATAAAAAAAGAAAAATCTTGCATCAGCAACAGCTCAATCCCTCACACCCTTACCCCACAATTACGTAAAAATCGTTCAGGGCAATAACAATCCTTATGAAACCTTGCGATGCTTACAAATGAGGGCCAACTTCCCCCTGAACTCCCTTGAAGCTTTGTTTTTATCCTGCTGTTTTCTCCTTCCACAATGTAAAAATGTTATCGCAAGGGGAGCTACCAGACCTCCCAGCATCCCCACTTGCACTCTGCGCCTTGAGAAATGAAAGGTCTCCTAGCCTTCTTTTCTGCCCAAAGTTAAAAACATTGCCACAATCCCCTGCTGACACCCATCCCATCGCTCCCAAGCCATTCTCAACTGAAAAATAGTGAAGCCTAGCCAAAAAGACACAAACTCCATGCTCCTGGCTAAACATCCCGAATTGCTTTCTGACCTTAATGTTCATAGAATATGCTGACAAATATGTGCACATACATTGGATACATGATAGCAGATAATACTATACACTTAACTGCCAAATGGAGTGCCAAACAACATATAACAATATACAAATAAGAAATATATAAGGGCTACTTTCATGTGATCAAATCCAACATAGCTCACATGTAACTCCAGTTTTTAACAATAGCTCCAAGTTTTAATCATTGGTTTCATCTAATTTTTTTTAACTAAATCCAATTATAACAACAAATATTTTTCAAGATGTTTTTAGTTTTCCTTATTGCAAATAAAACTGAGAGCACAACCACTACTAATCCTATATGCTCATCCCAGATTATATTCCACACTTAACCACTAACTTCAAAGCATAGCCTGACAAAATGATCCAAGTCTGCTTGTTGCTCAAGATCTGCAGGAATCAGTAAATCTGGTTCCAACATGCTACTGAAAAGCTTTTCTATGCATTATTAAGTGGAGGATGTGCTTCGGGATCAGGTTTCGTGTCTGGCTTCGTTTCGGAGACCTCCTATGGGAATTTTGTTTTTCCGTTGGTTCGGTGTTTTTTTTTTCAGGGGCCCCGATTTTCACTTTAGTGTACACTGTCGAGGGAGTTAGTGCACACTAAAGCAAAAATGAAATTTTCCCAAATTTTGGAAATAATTCAATCATTTTTCAGTTCTCCTGAACCCATTATGAATTAGGCAATTTCGTTGTGATGAAACTGCCTAATTCGGGAAAAAGCAATGCACTGCTACTAATATGATAACAGATACCGTAATAATACCATTCGTCAGGCTTCAACCCTGGCTACTCTCTATTATACGTCTTTCACATAAATTCATAATTCAATCATTTTTTTAAAATTATTTATTACGTTTTGTGAAATTTTACAAGAATACCTTGCATTTAAGAAACATTTGTAATACATATAAGAAAACTTAAAGATGTACAAAGGTTAAAGATTACATTAACAAATACCACATTATGGGGAGAGAAACATAAGAAAAATTACAAACAGGAACCACAAGTAATTTTGATATTGGTCTATCCCACCTCCCTATAGCCAACATACAGTTTCATTTAGAAGTAGTTTTTATTTTGTAAAATATTTTCCAATTGAATGGGATCAAAGAAAATGTAATTAGTACCTTGAAGTTGTTGTGTGTGTGCTGGCAGTGGCAGGCCTGCAGCCAGGCCCTCTTACCCTCTACTGCTGAATCCAGTGTCTGGCTCCATGTCCTTCACGGCGGTAGGCCGCCGGCTCCATCCTCAGGCCACCCCCAGCACTCCTGATACTGCGACAAGCTCCTGTGCTCTGCGATGGGCCTCTCTGTGTGGCCCGCGGAGAGTCACAACTGTTTAGCACCGCGCCCCTCCCTACGTGCGCACACATCACTGCTACTTATGAAGGGCCCATGGCGGGGAACCTGGTTGCAGCCCCAGATGATGAAGTCACTGAAGCTCCAGTGTATAAGGCCTGGCTCAGCTCTTGTTAGTCGCCTTTGCAACAGGTCTCCACATGGTAGTGTACTTTGTTGCCTCCTGGTGATTCCTCTGTGTTCTTGGTTCCTGTTCCCTTCGAGTTCCTGTTCCTGGTTGTCTCCTTTGTCTTGTGTTCCTGCTACCCAGCTTCCTTATGGACTGATCTTCTTTTGGATATGACCTCTGCTTTGCCTGACCATGCTACTGATCATCTCCTAGTTCCAACCTCCGCTTTGCCTGACCACACTACTGATCATCTCCTAGTCCAGACCTCTGCTTTGCCTGACCACGCTACTGATCATCTCCTAGTCCAGACATCTGCTTTGCCTGACCATGCTACTGATCATCTCCTGGATCAGACCTCAGCCTTGCCTTGCCACTGCTCCTTGATTTCCACCAGCCCTGACTTCAGCTTGTTCAACAATGCCTCTTCAGTCAACGTCCTGGACTTGGTATTTTAGGCTTCGGCCTGTTCTTGCTCGGGCACCCCCTGTCAGACTTTGGTACCTATTGGCGCCTGGGTCTCTGGGACTCCGCCTCGTCCAGTATAGACTTTCTAGTTCAGCTGTTGCTGCCTATGGGCTGACTAAACCATTCTTCCTTCGATGACTACATACGGAGGCCCACCTAACTCCAGCCGGCCCCGGTACCCAAAGGCTCAACCCACGGGGAACGAGGGCTGGTATTGGCAAAGCTCCAGCCGGCCTCCATCAGTCAGCCCACTCCACCTACCAACGGTGGGGACCCGTAGGATCCCTCCTACCAGTAGCATCAACCCCACCTCGGCCCAAGGGTCCACCTCCTACGCAACATAAGTTTAACTAGGCACTTGCAAGGAAATCTAAGTAAAAAAGAAGCACCAAGAGCCAATATTATGGGCTTTTTAATAAGAAACATCTTCTACGATCCTGAGTCTCTTTAACAACATCAGGGAAAACATTTATCTTAGAACCAAGAAATAAGGAATATTTTAAAGCGAAAAAAAAGTTTAAGGGTCCATTGTTTATCACATTCACGAGCAAAAGTTTCTAACAAAGCAGTACGATCTTTAACATCAGTAACAGAATCTCCAAAAAATTCAGAAAGATTTAATAATTTCTCACTCGCATCCAGCTTTCTTTTAACAACCTCACCCTGAGCAGAAGATTTATCACCCAAGATGTAAAAAGTGGTTAACAATCTCATGGATGGTTTCTTTAGAGATTTTTAAAAAATCAGTATAAAACTTCTTAATCATCTCCAATGGGGAAATTAAAGAGCAAATGAGGGAAATTAAGAAATCTCAGGTTAATTCTTTTAGAATAATTACCCATATTTTCTATCATCCTATGTAAGAACTGATTAACTCTAATCAAAGAGACCATGGTATCTTGTAATTTATTACAATCAGAAACAACATTAGTAATCTGACTTTCTAAATCGATAATTTTTCTGAGATTGTTCATTAACTAAACCAGGTAAAACCTCATAAGATCCCAAAACATTAGCAATACATAGGGAAAGAGCTGACTCCAAATTAGTGATTGCGGACCATAGAGAATCTAATGTGATTTCAGCAGGTTTAGCCATCTTACAAGGTATCACTGGTAAAGAAACACCTAACTCCTGGGGCCCTCACTTCTGGGGAAGGGTTGGAAAGATTTGCTACGTTTACCAATCCTTCCCTAGGGCCTAAGAGAGGTGGATTAGGCAGCTGCGGAGGGATTGGACCAGATGGACTAAGAGAGCAAAAGCTCCGTAGGAGCAGAGCCAGAAAACCCAGAAGATCCAAGCTCGCTTGGTCCCAACAATGAACTAGTAAAGTTAAGTTTTTAAACCAGGTTGGGTAGATTGAGAGGCAGGAGGGAAACTCCTCAAAGTACCTTTTCTCTTCTTGCCCATATCCTGAGATGAAACTTAAGTAATACAGTTAAGAAACTTCCAGGAAAAAAATGGCAGAAGGGGCGCGTCCCTTTGGCGCATGGTTTTGGCGTGCGCCGGTAGCTGCACGCTGCTACACACCGTTCTTTATCGGCATGGCCCTGGGCTTGTGGTGATGTCAGCGGCTTCAGCAACAAGGTTCCCAGATGTAAGGGAACTGACAGGGAAGCCTCTAGGCACTCTCCCAGCGATGTTTCTTGCACACCGCGGTTTATTGGGGTGACCCTGGGCTTGCGGTGACGTCAGCGGCCTCAGCAACAAGGTTCAGCAACAGAAGACGCCTCCAGGTGCTCTCCCTTCCATCATCTTTTAAAATCTAACTAAAGTGGAGAATATATCTCATATTTACTGTACCCTACTTCATACCTGGATCTGAATGACTGAACAGCCACTTAGACTGCAACCCTTAAGGAGTAGGGATGCAAACAAAAAGACAATAGGGATGTGGTTTTATTTTTCATGACATAAGCAAAGTCATTGACATTGCCTATTTTGTTTCATATTGTTTCTAAACTGAAACAGTAAAAAAAATTTTCATTTTGGTATTTTCTATTATTTCATTTTAATGTGCACTTTTGATCGAATGCACACTATGGGTCAGATTTTCAAAGGGGTACGTGCGTTAGATACCCCCGAAAACCTGCCCGAAGTTCCCCCTTCGTGGGCCGAGCCTATGTTGAGTAGGCTCAGCAGTGCACACAAGCCCCGGGATGCACATAAGTCCTGGGGCTTTCCTGCGGGGGCATGTCAGGGGGGGCGTGTCGCAGCGGCGTGTCATTTAGGGGTGGGGCCAAGGGCGTGGTTCCGGCCCAGTGGCATTTCGGGGGTATGGCTGAGGCCTCCGAAACGGCTCCTGGGCCTAGGATTCGCACGCCAGTGGCCGGCCTGGTGCACGCAGTTACGCCTGCCTCAGGCAACAAAGGTAGGGGGGTGTTTAGGTAGGGCTGGGGGGATGGGTTAGGTAGGGGAAGGGAGGGGAAGGTGCTGGGGGGTGGAAGGAAAGTTCCCTCAGAGGCCGCTCCAATTTTGAAGCGGCCTTGGAGGGAACGGAGGCAGGCTGCGCGGCTCGGCGTGCGCAGGCTGCCGATTTTGCACAGCCTTGCGCGCGCCGATCCCGGATTTTAACAGATGGCGCGCAGCTACGTGCGTATCTATTAAATCCCGTGTACTCTTGTTTGCGCCTGGTGCACGAACAAAAGTACGCGTGTGCGCAAATTTGTAAAATCTACTCCTATATGAGTTAGTGTGCACTATTATAACGCAAAGAGCACTCACTAACTCAAACAGTGTGCACTAAATTGAAATAGTATGCAGTAAACGAAAAATTGTAAACCTAATAAAATGAACAAAACAAAGAGGGGAAAAATGAAACAAAAAATGAAACAAAGTTTAATCAATGTACACCCCTAATAGAGATTGTCTATGTTTTCTTGTCATTTTCAAACTGAAATGATAGTAAAAGAAACATTAAATTTCATGTTTTTTCTTCTTTCGTTTTAGTGTGAACTATTTCAGAATAGTGTGCATTATTCAAAAACAATGCACACCTTTTTGCAAATAGTGCACAGTATTCAGAAATTTCCTGCAGATTCCTGTTTAGAGGTGTAAAATATAGCCTTGATCCATCAATGTGAAAAAATGTAAAAAAGAAAACAAAATGGGAAAACTAACAAAATGAAAATCAACCTCCAAATGATTAAAACACGACATGACACAGCATTATTGGTCTGCACACTATTATTAAGGAGTTGCCTTGAGAAATTTATGCAGATACATACATTTTGCAACAGTTAATGTTGAGTAAAACTCAAATATGTTGCAATATTTAACCTCTTCCAGGCAAAAAATACTTAGTATGCATAGAACACTCCACGCTAAGGTACTGGTATGATACTAGTTTGATAGGATGAATGAGCATTATGATATGGCCATTACATCCTTTATAACTCAATATTCCTTGTGGTCTTCCACTCAACAGATTGTAGGTAGATGGTAATGCCCAGGGAAGGGGGAGGGAGGGAATGGGAGAGAAGCACTTTTTTTTTACTGTAACTGGGATGCACTTCTGGGAAATGGAACCGAAATTACAAAAAATATAGCAAGAATTCTATATTGCCCAGCAAGGTGCTAGAAGGACCCCCTGTAGGTTTAAAGTTATCCAGATAAACGTATTTGGTCTGCATACCAACTTTAGGCCTGTTTTCCAATATGGCCTGACTTACCCACCTCCGGGGCCCCCTCTTTTTTAATTCAGGTCTTCTCTGGATAACAATTTATCTGGCCATATTTTATCTGGTCAGCAGTGGCTGGGAAGAGGGGGAATATTTAAGACAAGATTTGTTTGGCTAAATCCTGAACTTAGCCAGACTATCCTTCTGAATAATATGCCTCCATTTTTCTAATACTTGTTTGCATTAGAGAAACAACTGAAAAAACTCATTCAGCTGCATTATAGCAGTGCAAACCAAGTTTATGCTAAATTTGCAACTGTGTGTTCTGTTTGTCATGCTTAAGTTATGTGTTCAATTTGATGCTAATAGTCATCATATGGTTCTGTAACTGCAGCACTCCTTTAAAATGCCAACTTAATCCATGAACAGACCATAAACTGTCAAATTCTTCCAGATATATAATCTGTGGACAATTCTTATTTCACCAAAATATTGGATTCTTCCACTGTGGCTCTGTTTGCAGGCTTTAAAATCTCAAGAAGCTTCAGAACTCTGCTACCAATTTGCATTCTCTTCTTGATTGCACTTGCTGCATTCATATAAAATGTCTTTACATTACCCATAAATTGCTTGACAGATGATGGTAATTCACGTTTTACACTGCAATGCAGTTTTAAACCTGATAAATGTGTTCCCTGTAGACTTAAATTTTGAACTGTCCAAATGATCCACACTCACTGGGGCGGATTTTCAGAGCCCTGCTCGCGTAAATCCGTCCAAAACCGGGCGGATTTACGCGAGCAGGGCCCTGCGCGCCGGGAAGCCTATTTTTACATAGGCCTCCCGGCGCGCGCAGAGCCCCGGGACTCGCGTAAGTCCCGGGGTCTCGAGGGGGGCGTGTCGGGGGCGGGCCCGGGCGTCGCGGCGCTCCGGGGGCGTGTCGGCAGCGTTTTGGGGGCGGGTACGGGGCGTGGCTACGGCCCGGGGGCGTGGCCGCGCCCTCCGTACCCGCCCCCAGGTCGCGGCCCGGCGCGCAGCAGGCCCGCTGGCGCGCGGGGATTTACGTCTCCCTCCGGGAGGCGTAAATCCCCCGACAAAGGTAAGGGGGGGGTGTAGACAGGGCCGGGTGGGTGGGTTAGGTAGGGGAAGGGAGGGTAAGGTGAGGGGAGGGCAAAGGAAAGTTCCCTCCGAGGCTGCTCCGATTTCGGAGCGGCCTTGGAGGGAACGGGGGGAGGCAGCGCGGCTCGGCGCGCGCAGGCTATACAAAATCGATAGCCTTGCGCGCGCCGATCCAGGATTTTAGCCGATACGCGCGACTACGCGCGTATCTACTAAAATCCAGCGTACTTTTGTTTGCGCCTGGAGCGCAAACAAAAGTAGGCTGTTCGCGCTTGTCTGAAAATCTACCCCACAGTTGTTTAGAAGATGCCATTCTAGTTTTCAGCAGCTGATTGGCTTCAGCATACAAGTCTTAAAATAGAAGAATTTGACTGAAATAGTTTGTTAAATACATAAACATTGGGGGAAAAAAACTGCCTGCACAACTGGACCTAGCAACTGCCTGCTAATTTTCTCCATTGTAACCTATCTGCCTTGTCACTCAATTAAAAATAGCTTTGAAAGAGCATTATATAGATTCACTAGAGGGCAGGACTGGTGCGACTGGCTGGTCACCTAGGGCAGCGTGCCACTGGGCACCATTTTCAAAATGTGAGGAAGGGGCGACAGCAGTCACGGAGTACTTGCTGAGAGAGAGAGAGCACTGAAAGAGGATGATCATAACTCTATATATTATCTACCACTGTCAGAGGGCACATTCACCTCAGAATGGGTTTGTGGGGGCTGGTGTTACATCGGTCTGCCTAGGGCGCTACAGACCCTTGCACCGGCCCTGCTAGAGGGTCAATATTCAATGGCACTTCTGAGTTATTTGACTAAATGCAAACTTTTAAATATTAGGGAACCCTTAACTGGCAGGGACAGTATCTTTGAAAGTGGCACACGGGCGCACATTTGCGCACATACGTTGGCTCGCACCAAGGACGTGGCCATTTTATAATATATGCACACATGTTTGGGTACTTGCCAGGTTCTTGTGGCCTGGTTTGGCCTCTGTAGGAAACAGGATGCTGGGCTTGATGGACCCCTTGGTCTGACCCAGCATGGCAATTGCGTATGTTCTTCTTATGTTCTTATGTAAAATAGTCTTGCTATGCTCACGTGTGCTGAATTTTAAGTGAGCGCTTGCATGTACATGCAAATCCTGCTTCTACCGCGTAAATCAGGGCATTTAAAGGGGGTGTGCACTGACACCATTCCCAGTTTTACCAGTTCTTCCCCAGTTCACCCAGTTAAGAGACAGATCCTCCAACCCCCCCCGCAGTTTATTTATTTATTTAGGTTTTTTATCTACCGTCATTCCATGTGAGAATCACTAGATCATAACGGTGTATAAGGTTAAAAATAATGAACAATGGAAAAGTTAAAAGGAAGATAGATAAACAGGAGGACAATTAATGGAAAAGTTATAGATTTAAGTGGAAAACGTTTAATTACTGAGTTAGCGAGAAGGCATTGCTGAAGAACCAGGATTTCAGATCTTGCTTAAATTTCTTGGTGTCAGTAGATATTCTAAGGTTTTCTGGAAAGGAGTTCCAGAGCATAGGCCTGCAATTGATATAGCTCTGTCTCTTGTTTGTTTTAGGTGGTAGCTTTTTATAGCTGGGATTTCAAGTAAGCCTTTGTTATGAGATCTTAGTGATGGTGTAGGGATACGAGGATTGCATTTTATTCCTAGCAATTCATTGTTGGGATTCAAGTTATGGTGAATAATTGTTAGTTTAATAGCCTTCACTCCCCCCAGTTAGCCCTGATCCTTAAAACCCCGCAGATCTGCCTAGTTTTCTTAAATTTTTAACTTACACATCGTACATAGCAGAAGTAAAGTTACACGGCAGGGGACCTCGGCGTGCGCTGAGGTGCGTAATTATTTACACACGCATCTCTGGTTCACGCCCCAAAAATGCCCAGACCATGCCCACACCTGCCCCTTTTTTTGGAGATGAGCACGCTGCAAAAAATATGCGCACATCCGGGTGGCTTTTAGAATCTGCTCAGCACACGCCGGCCTGCCTTATTCGCAATTTTAAAATTTGCCTCTAGGATTCCATTGGCTGCCTGTGCACGTGCGTTGTACATTCAAAATATTGTGACTGGCCCTTAAGAAATTGTGAGGCAACTGCTCCTCTCGTCAGAAAGGACAACTAAATTGGTATGAGGCAGGCAGAATCTTGCAATCAGCTATAAAACTCCTTTTGCAGCCTCTTAAGTCAAAGACCTTTTGTCAGCAGTGGTTGCAAAATAGGTTCTTTTCAGCTACAGCTCCAGGTTTGTGGAATAGTCTCCCATCTGAGCTGAAGCAAGAAAAGGGTCCATTGAGATTTAGAAAAAAAATTAAAAATGTGGGTAATGTTATCAGCCTTTGATATCTCACCATGGTAGACTAGATATTTTGTAAAAGCAGCTGTTTTGGTTTTGTTCTAATGATGATATGTTATTTTATATGTTGTATATCACTTTGAGAGATTTTTATCAGGAAAGCAATCAATAAGTGATTTTTCAATAAATAAATAAAGTTATCCAGGTAGAATTTAGTTGGATAAAAAAGACGCATTCTGGTGGCAATATGGGGCAGGTATAGATTATCCAGCATGCCCCTAGATTCATCAAAATGCTGTAATATTGCACGGCTAACACCCATGATAACAAAAAGGGCTTGTTTATGCAAATCGGCGACTTTCCACAGTGCAGAAGGAATTAACGCATGCCGCAGTAAGTCATTGTGGTGCGTGTTACATCATAGCCGTGCGTGTTATGTCATCGCATTGCACGTTATGACATTGCGGTATGCATTATGTCATAGTGGTGCATTTTACGACATCACAGTACATGTTACGTCATCTCTGTGCATGGTACATTATCGCACAATGCGATATTTTTTTCTAGTATAAATACTCATTTCCTGCCCCTCCTTCTTTGAAGGTGTGTCGAGCATTGGAGTGAGAGGAGAGGTGGTCAGTGTTGTTGCGGATTTCTGACTGAGTTGTTCTGTTTTCTGTTGTCATTTGTTTCCTTTACCTTGGTCTTTTGTGATATTTGTTGGAGTGAAAGAAAGTACGTCGTGTCTGTCATTTTCAGTTGAGAGGAGGAGGAGTTGGAGGAGGAGTATCATGAGTGGAGGAGGAGTGTCAGGAGCTGAGAAGGAGTGTGTGTGAGGAGGAAAGCATGGAGCGTGATAGGCCTGGGAAGAGGAGAGAGAAGAGGGGTGAGGATAGCAGGGGGAAGGAGGAGGCAGAGGGAGCATGAGGATGAGGAGGGCAGAAGTGTCAGGGGGAATGGGAGTAGGGATAGGGGGGGGAAGTAGAGACAGGCAGGAGGGAAGGGATAGAAGGGTGGGGGGGGGGAGGGGATAGGCAGGAAAGAGTGGTGGGAAGAGTACGGCAGCATAGGGTTAGAGAGAGGCCAGACGGGAAGAGAATTGGTAGGGAAGGGTCAGGCGGGGAGGAGGAATGGACGAGAGAGGAGAGCGGGATGGAGAACGAGGGCAGGGAGGACACATCTCCAGGAGAGGAAGTGGCACTGCCTTCGGCCAGTCAGCCAGCAGTACGGCAGAGACTGCGGGCAATCAGGTTCAGTGAGGCAGAGAACGAGCTTCTCATCACTGGGGTCCTGCAGCACTACGTCAGTCTCTTGGGAAACAGAGCAGCCAAGACATCCAAAGCAGCTAAAGGGCAAATTTGGTGCAACATTGCCCAGGCCATCACCCAGCACAGCGGCATTCAACAAAGCGGGGAGCAGGTCGCACATTGCTACAGAGACATCAAGGCCCAGCTGAAGGTGAAGATGGCAGAGTGTTCCAAACACATGAGTCAGACTGGAGGAGGGGCCCCCGTCCCATTGTCGTGAAAGAAATGGAGCAGCGCCTTATTGAAAGGCTGGGACCAAACGTGTCTGAGGGCATGGATCAGCAGCTACACACCACACGAGCTGCTGCTGGTAAGTTCAACTCACCCATAAATGGGCAGACAGTAACGAGTGTACACATAGGGGGTCTTTTACTAGGCATTTTTCCTAGAGATGTGCAGAAGGACGCCATACGTTGTATTCGGGATTCGGATTCGTCGGGGGGCAGATACGTTGCATTTGGCAAGGGGTCCCCCAATACGTTCATGCATTAATTCTTATTCATTTCCCGGCTAAAATTGAATTAACTATAACCCTCCACCCTCATGGCCCCCCCAAGACTTACAAAAACTCCCTGGTGGTCCAGCGGGGGGTCCAGGAGCCATCTCCTGCACTCACACCCTCGGCTGTCGGTATTCAAAATGGCACCGATAGCCTTTGACCTTACTATGTCACAGGGGCTACCAGTGCCATTGGTCGGCCCCTGTCACATGGCCGGTGCCATCTTGTGCTCCTACCATGTGACAGGGGCCGACCAATGGCACCCATAGCCCCTGTGACATAGTAAGGGCAAAGGCTATCGGCGCCATTTTGATTACTGACAGCTGACGGCCTGAGTGCAGGAGATCGCTCCCGGACTCCATGCTGGACCACCAGGGACTTTTGGCAAGTCTTGGGGGACCCTCCTGACCCCCACAAGACTTGCCAAAAGTCTCTGGTGGTCCAGCGGGGGTCCGGGAGTGACTTCCTGCACTCAGGCTGTCGGCTGCCAGTATTCAAAATGGCGCCGATAGCCTTTGCCCTCACTATGTCACAGGGGCTGACCAATGGCACGGTAGCCCCTG
This sequence comes from Rhinatrema bivittatum, assembly GCF_901001135.1. Lineage (NCBI taxonomy): Eukaryota > Metazoa > Chordata > Amphibia > Gymnophiona > Rhinatrematidae > Rhinatrema > Rhinatrema bivittatum. Next base: position 366,791,306 of record NC_042615.1, read on the forward strand.
TGACATAGTGAGGGCAAAGGCTATCGGCGCCATTTTGAATACTGGCAGCCAACGGCCGAGTGCAGGACATCGCTCCCGGACCCCCACTGGACTACCAGTGACTTTTGGCAAGTCTTGTGGGGGTCAGGAGGGGGGGGGGTTTGTTTAGATTTGTTCCTTAAGACGGCCGAATATTTCGGTGAAGATTGGTTGTATTCATGGGGAATCGCGATACGTTTCGCTTCCCCACGAATACAACGAATATGGCCCTATACGTTGCGGATTATCAATACGTAGGAAACGAATGCACACCCCTATAAATAACCGATTCATATTTACCCATTCTAGACCTCTCATGATTTTAAAGGCCTCGATCATATCCCCCCTCAGCCATCTCTTCTCCAAGCTGAACAGCCCTAACCTCTAGTCTTTCTTCATAGGAGAGCAGTTCCATCCCTTTTATCATTTTGGTTGCCCTTCTTTGTACCTTCTCCATCACAACTATATCTTTCTTGAGATGCGGTAACCAGAATTGTACACAGTATTCAAGATGCGGTCTCACCATTGATCAATACAGAGGCATTATGACATCCTCCATTTTATTCACCATTCCCTTTCTAATAATTCCTAACATTTTGTAGAGATGTGAATCGTGTCATCGATCATCTTAACGATCGATTTTGGCTGGGGGGGGGAGGGAATCTGATCGTCGCGGTTTTGTTTTGTTTTGTTTTTTTTAAATCGTTTAAATCGTAAATCGGGGGAGGGCGGGAAAACCGGCACACTAAAACAACCCTAAAACCCACCCCGACCCTTTAAAATAAATCCCCCACCCTCCCGAACCCCCCCAAAATGTTTTAAATTACCTGGGGTCCAGTGGGGGGGGGGGTCCCGGTGTGATCTTCCACTCTCGGGCCACGGCTGCGTTAATAGAAATGGCGTATTGCAAAATGGCGCCGGCCATACGGCCATACGGCCAGCGCCATTTTGCAATAAGGCCCCAGTGCAGTAGGTCGCTCCCGGACCCCCGCTGGACTTTTGGCAAGTCTTGTGGGCGGTCAGGAGGCCTCCCCAAGCTGGTCAAAAGTCCCTGGGGGTCCAGCGGGGGTCCGGGAGCGATCTCCTGTGCTCGTGATGTCGGGGGACATGCCATTTCTATTAACGCAGCCGTGGCCCGAGAGTGGAAGATCACACCGGGACCACCCACCCCCCCCCCCACTGGACCCCAGGTAATTTAAAACATTTTGGGGGGGGGTTCGGGAGGGTGGGGGATTTATTTTAAAGGGTCGGGGTGGGTTTTAGGGTTGTTTTAGTGTGCCGGTTTTCCCGCTCTCCCCCTTCCCCTCCCCCCTCCCCCGATTTACGATTTTTGACGATAAATCGGGGGAATTCCTATTGTATTATGCCTCTAATGATTTTTAACGATTTAAAATATATCAGACGATATTTTAAATCGTCAAAAAACGATTCACATCCCTAATATTTTGTTTGCTTTTTTGACTGCCACAGCACATTGAACCAATGATTTCAAAGTATTATCCATTATGATGCCTAGATCTCTTTCCTGGGCAGTAGCTCCTAATATGAAACTTAACATCATGTAACTACAGCATGGGTTATTTTTCCCTATATGCATCACCTTGCACTTATCCTCATTAAATTTCATCTGCCATTTGGATGTCCAATTTTCCTCCTGCAATTTATCACAATCCACTTGTGATTTAATCACTCTGAATAATATTGTATCCACTGCAAATTTGATCACCTCAATCATCATATTCATTCCCAGATCATTTATAAATATATTGAAAAGCACAGGTCCTAGTACAGATACTTGAGGCACTCCACTGTATACCCTTTTCTACTGAGAAAATTGTCCACTGAGAGAATGAGAGTTGACCTAGAAAAACTTGATAAGTGCTCAAAAGTTTAGCAGTTGGAATTCAATGCCAAGAAGTGCAGTCATGTATTTTGATACAGCAAACTGAAGGAGTTGTATGTGTTGGGAGGCAAAAGACTGATGAGCATAAATTGGGAGAGAGACCTTGGACTGATGGTGCGTGATCTGAAGGTGGCGAAACATATCCTTTTCATATCAGGCTCCCCTCGACTGGAATTCTCTCCCTTTTGACATCCGAGCACAACTGAATTTTTTAAAATTTTGTAAAGCAGTCAAAATCTGTTTTTTCAACCAGGCATTTATTATCAACACTTGGCTTTTGCAGTATTTTCCTTTCCTCGTACCAGGCATTGTTTGTCTCATTGTGCCTTTTGTGCCTATTTTTATTCATTGATTCTATATTTAAATTTCTGTTCCCTGCTCTGCTGAATATGGACCTCTCAGCATTATTTGAATGTTGGCCTCTATGATAGAATTTTTCCACTGTTAGCAATGCCATGAACATCTCCAATACCACCAAGTAGATTGAAGGCAACATGGTTTTATCAGAGAATGTTCATATCAAACAAACCTGATTGATTTCTTCAACTGGATGACAAAGGAATTAATTCAAGGACATGTGCTGAATGTCGTTTACTTGGATTTCAGCAAAGCTTTAGATACTGTCCTATATAGGAGTCTCATGAATAAATAGAGCAGCCTGGGGTGTATCCTAAGGTAGAGGACTGGATTAAAAACTGGTTCAGTAATAGACGACAGAGAGTGGTAGTAAATAGGAAAGTGCATTCATTTGAAACGTCATAGACAATGTTGTTGCTTGTTGTTCTAAACTATCCTTTTATTAATGCACATTTTTTATGAATATTTTGCACTATTTGGAAACAATGTGCCCTATTCAAACATAATGCGCACTATTCAGAAATAGTGTGCATTCTTACAGAAATGTAAAAAATGAAAATAAAAAATGGGAAAAATGAAAATCGACACTCTCCCCCCCCCCCCCCCAAAACAATATGACACAACATAAAATGACATATTTTGACCTGCTTACACTTAGTAGTAAATGGAATTCACTTTGAGGAGAAAACAGTAATTACTGCAGTGCCTCAGGGATCAGACCTGGGGCTGGTTCTGTTCATTATTTTTATGAGTGATATTGTTTAAGGGTTAGAAATAAAAGTCTGTCTTTTTGTAGGAGACCCTAAAATCTACAACAAAGTAGACACACTTGAGGGAGTAGCCGAAATAAAAAGTGATCTTAGAAAGCTTGAGGGGTGATTGAGTGCTTGGCAGATGAGATTCAAGGCATAAGTACAAAACCATGCATTTGTATAAATCCAAAGGAGCTGTAAGTAGCAGAAGAGAAGCTGATGTGCACCGAACAAGAGAGAGACCTAGGGGTGATAGTGCCTTATGATCTCAAGGCAGCAAAACAGTGTGACAAGGCAGTGGCTAGAGCCAGAAAAATGCTTGGATGCATAGAGAGAGGCATATCCAGCAGAAAAATAAATAGAAGTGATAATGCCTCTGTACAGGTCATTGGTGAAGCCTCACCTGGAATACTGTGTTCAGTTCTGGAGAGCACATGTCAGAAAGGATCAAGAAAGGCTAGAGGCAATCCAGAGAATGACAACTAAAATGGTGTGAGGTCTACATCAGAAGCATATGAGGAGATTTGAGGATGGAAAAATGTATACTCTAAAGGAAACAAGAGACAGGGGGGATATGATACAGGCTATTAAATACCTGAAATATATTTGTAATGCCAAAAAAAGCAAATCTTTTACAATAGTAAAATTGTAAGACATTATTCTATATATTGTCAAGTTATTTGTTGCAATGTAAACCGAAGTGATTAGTAACTATGTTACCAGAATGTCGGTATAAAAAACTGTCAAATAAATAAATAAATAAATAAATAGAATGTAAGTTCTGGAAATAGGGAAGAAACTCAGGACCAACATTAGAAAATATTTTTTTGACTGAAAGTGTGGTAGATACATGGAATGCCCTTCCAGTGGAGGTGGTGGAGAAATAAAACAGTACAAGAATTCAAGAAGGCATGGGGTAAACAGAAAGTATCACTGGGATGATAATGAAACACTGAGATAACATGAATGGAGAGGCAATTAAAAATGTAAACAGAAGGCATGGGGAAACCTGCACTGAGCAGCAGTAACCCTGAAAAATCTTTCTGGGCAGATTGGATGGGCCATTTGTATCTTTTTCTGCTGTCATTTATTGTGTTATGTTATGTGAAACACTGAATACCTTTTTGCATTAATTGCATTTAGCAATTGCTTCCAGTGTCTATATAAATCCAACTTTTAACTTCATTGTCTGGGGTTCAGGATAACTGAAACATACACCATGTATTGATTTTGCTTTATTGGCAACGGGTTCATTATTTATTTATTTATTTAACAGTTTTATATACCGAAGTTCCAGTAACAAAGTTACTAATCAATTCGGTTTACATTGTAACAATAAAAATTGACAGAATATAGAATTATGTCTTACAGAGAACAGGGAAGATTTAACTTGGAGATAAATAAAATAACTTAGTGAGAGCAATAAATAACTTCAATGGAGCAAGGAGAGTACAATTTAAATACAATATAATATAGGAGGATAAATTCGGAATTGAATGAGTTGGGCCTGAGGTCGATTGTTGAAAAGTTAAGAAAAGTTATTGGGATAAGGAGAATGCTTGATTAAACAGCCAAGTCTTGAGTCACTTTTTAAAGGTGGGTGTTGATTGTTCCAATCTCAGGTCAGGAGGGAGAGAGTTCCAGAGTTTAGGTCCAGCAGTGGAAAGAGCTCTTTTACTGAGTGAAGTTTTGAGCGGATGGGCCTATATTTTTTTTGTATCATTGTCTGCAATTTGTTTTGGGGATATGTTTTAGAGGGGAGGGTTTACAAGAGCCTTGGAAAAAAAAAAAGAATAAAAACCATATGAAAATAATAAATATAGAACGCACACGCTCAAATTTGCTCTGGAGTTCAAGATTTATCTTAGTTGAAAGTACAAAAAAAGACAGATGTATCAGCAATCAATGAGTATGGTGCAGGTGCATACTACAAAACATATGGATCATTTTCAAATAAACTTTTACTTTGGTTTCCTCACCTTACTCGAAACCCATCCCCTAAATGTCATTCTTTTCGATTTCTAAAAGAGCAGAAAATAAAACGAGGTGAATAAACTCATTATGAATGAGAATCAACTCTGTGTGCATCAAAAAACTGGGATAATTTCTCAAAAGGCAAAAAAAAAAAAAATAAAAAATGACATTTAGACAGGGACATACTTGGATAAAAATCTCACCAAGCAACATCCCTGGGACAGTTCCTTGCCAGATGCTGTCCTCCATTCACCGTTTGACCTCTGGGAGTTACAGGTAATGGAAGGTGGCATGATACTTGCTTTTTTGAGTTTAAAAGGGACTGCATAGTGGGAGGTACAGCAGGAAGACAGGGAATGGATGGAATTAAGGGCTGCCTAACATAAATTATAAACCTTACTGACAGGTCAGTGTTTAAGCTTCTTTTCATACAGGCAGCCCATAAATTCTCTGTCAGCTGGCAAACCTTTGTTAATAGGGGATTTGTGCTAAAAGAGCTGCACTAGATAGAAGGAAAAACGTCTGTGGGCACTTTTGTGTCCATCTACCTTTAGTCAGTTTTCGTAGAGAAACTGCTTGGTTACATGGGCTCAAACGTATCTGCAGACTTTGGAGTTATGGTTGGAGTTATGAGAGAGAGAGACTATGCTCTATAATTATAAATGAAACTAACTGAAAATGTGATTATGTGTGTGTTCTTCTCTCCCCCAAACTCAAACACTCCCTTGGGTTCACCTGCTTTACTGGCAGTTAAATATAGTCATAGTGGGAAATTACTCAGATATATTCAGACCCTCCATCTGAGAACACTTTCAACCCAAGGATCTAGGTACCAATCCCCATAGTTAGGCACCTAGATTCCTTTGAAATGTGTCGTCATTGGTTACAATTTCCCTCCACTATATTACTTTTTGACAGTGTTGTGATATGGCAAAAAGACGTAACCAGTATATTAAAGCTGCATAGTCTTCATCAAAGGAGTTACTCCTCCTCAATGGTAGAGCAGGTGGTAGAAGATATTAGGATCTCAAAAGCTGCAAAGAACAAATGAAGCCTGCAGCATAGCAAGATCTCCAGTCATCTTGGTCTCCTTGCCATGAATTCAAGATCCCGAGGGAATGCCATAAGCAGAAGCTGGGTCTGCTGTGGGTAAGCAGAAAGTCTGTACTGATTTGAAAAGAAAGGGATGTTGAATCTTGCAAAGGAATTTGTTAGAAGGTTAAACTATTGCTGTGTTTGTATATTTGTGTAGTAGGAAGCAGTCTGAAAGCTTGAATTAATCCTGTGTGTATATTTAAGAGTTGGAAAAATATTGTAAGAGCATTATTTATTTGGTGTTTATTTGAAAAATACAGATTTAGCAACTGTTATGGCATGAGATTTCATACTTAGGTGGGAATTTAACATAATATCTAAATTCTATGCTTCACACTGGCAAAACTAATTTACAATCATTAATATCAATCTTGATCTCGGGCTGGCACTATATAGGGTCCACGTTGAATGGATCGGTAACCGCGGTATGCTGTGGGAACAACTGTTGCCTCTTTTGAGTCAGCATGCAGTGGCATGTGCTCAGGCAGGTGGGCGTATGCCTGCAGATTCAACATGAATGGGCTAATATTCAATGTGAGGAGCTGTATCAAGGTCATTTGGTTCATTTGTCTGACATCGGGCAGGACCTATTTAACAACTCACTGCAGGAAGTCTTGGAAGCATGCTTGGGTGTCAGGGTGTACACAGACACAGCTAGATGATGGAGGGGGCATGAAGCAAGTCACCCACTGCCTCATGCTGGTGGTGGGGTACCTGAGCTGTGGTGGCAAGGCAATGTGATGTCAGATTTGCTGCCTGGGACAAACGCCGGATTATATCCTGTCTATGATGATTGCGAATGGTCAGTGGGGTGCAGCAGTGCCCAGAGGTGGGGTTCCCCTTCCTCGACATGACGGGGGGCTGGTTACACTGGAGCTGTCTTGCTTGACTGCGGCAGACGGCGAATTGTGGGCAGCGCAGTGGTACTGCACAGGTGCTCCACGGCTCGGGTACTATAGATATCAAGTTTGTGTTGTAGTTCAAATAAAGCTGCGCCTTTGTTATCCACTACTGAGTCCATTATCTTCTTGGGGCGGGGGGGGGGCAGGGACGTGCGGGGAGGATGGGGTGGTGGGGGAAAATCCGGCTGCCAGCGTTAAAAGAAACACTGGGCCCAACACATCCCAGCCATTGTCCGGTTCGTTGATAACCTGGCGCTGGGGCCTCCACCGCTCTTCTTCCAACTATGGCCTTCTCCTCATTCAGTTCGGGTGGGGATGCCTGCATGGGGTCCCTGTGCCGTCGCTCTGGCATTGTCCTGCACGGTGGGAATCCTGTGCTTGCCCAAGCCCATGAGATTTCGGCGGCCACACATACGCGCAATGCCGGAGCAACGGTAGGTGGCACCTCGTGATGACGTGCTCGGGACAAATTTAAAAGCCTGGCCATCATCTGAGGCGCCATATTGGCAGCAGTGGCAGCATTCCCACTCTCTCACCCCATTTATATATAATCGGTTGTGGAGGAAATTCAGTAGGCAGTATGAGGATACCGTGTTAGATAGTGAGACTGGTACTGTGATATTGTAATGTTATGTTGTTTGATATGTTGCAGCTCAGGGTTAATGTAAGAGGGGCGGGGTACCCGAGCCATGGTGGCAAGGCAATGTGATGCTGGATTTGCTGCCTGGGGCAAACACCAGATTATATCCTGTCTAAGACGGTTGCAAATGGGTCAGTGAGGCACGGCAACGCCTGTTGGTGGGGCCCCCCCTTGCTCGATGTGGCGGGGGGGGGGGGGGCTGTTTACACCACAGCTGTCTTGCTTGACTGCAGCAGATGGCGGATTGTGGGCGGCACGGTGATACTGCATGGGCGCTCCACGGCTCGGGTACTATAGATATCAAGTTTGTGTTTAAGTTCAAATAAAGCTGCACCTTTGCTATCCACTAGGGATGTGCAGAGCAAAATTTTATGTTCATATTTTTTATGTCCGAAAGGGGGTCCCACTTGCGGCCAATATGGACATAAAAAAAATCCAATGAGTTGGGTATATGTACATATGTGCAAAAAAAAAAATTAAACCCCCTCACCCTCCTTAATCCCCCCCCCCAGACTTACCACAACTCCCTGGTGATCGAGCGAGGAGTGAGGACGTCATTTCTGCAATCCTTGGCGAGAAGCATGTGACGTCGGTGGCACGTCGAGTGACGCGGCGTCACGTGATTCCCGGCTCGTTCGCGCCGGACGGCTCGTTCGGCCCAAAAAGAACTTTTGGCCAGCTTGGGGGGGTCAGGAGGCCCCCCCAAGCTGGCCAAAAGTTCTTTTTGGGCCGAACGAGCCGTCCGGCGCGAACTTGCCGGGAATCACGTGACGTCGCGTCTGAGTGACGCGGCGCCACGTGATTCCCGGCTCGTTCGCGCCGGACGGCTCGTTCGGCCCAAAAAGAACTTTTGGCCAGCTTGAGGGGGTCAGGAGGCCCCCCCAAGCTGGCCAAAAGTTCTTTTTGGGCCGAACGAGCCGTCCGGCGCGAACTTGCCGGGAATCACGTGACGTCGGCGTCACGTGATTCCCGGCTTGTTCGCGCCGAACGAGCCGTCCGGCGCGAACTTGCCGGGAATCACATGACGTCGCGTCTGAGTGACGCGGCGCCACGTGATTCCCGGCTCGTTCGCGCCGGACGGCTCGTTCGGGCCAAAAGTTCTTTTGGCCAGCTTGGGGGGGTCAGGAGGCCCCCCCAAGCTGGCCAAAAGTTCTTTTTGGGCCGAACGAGCCGTCCGGCGCGAACGAGCCGGGAATCACGTGACGCCGGCGTCACTCGACGTGCCGCCGACGTCACATGCTTCTTGCCAAGGATTGCAGAAATGGCGTCCTCACTCCTCGCTCCATCACCAGGGAGTTGTGGTAAGTCGGGGGGGGGGGGATTAAGGAGGGTGAGGGGGTTTATATTTTTATTTTGGCTCAACAATCGCGATTTCCCACATATCGAACATATCTATGTTCGATATGTGGGAAATCCGATCGTTTATGTCGAATCAATTTTTTAAGTAAAAAAAAAATATGAGTTGCGTTTTACTAATGCGGTCAATCCGAATGCACACCCCTACTATCCACTACTGAGTCTCCTTGTCTTATTGGGGGGGCAGGGGCTTGTGGGAAGTTTAGGGGGGCGGGGGAACATCCCAGCTGCCAGCGTTAAGATATAAAGTGGAATAATACAATTACACAATATAAAACCAGTTAAAGTCTTAAAGCAGAGCCAATTGAATAATCCAAACAAGAAGGTGATAGAGGATTTAAAGAATATTCAATAGGTGCTAAATGATTTATTACATCAGAGAGCTAATATGACTTTGTAATTTATTACACACAAATTCTATTTATATGGAAATAAGCCTGGCAGATTGCTGGCAAATGTAGTGAAAATCCAAGCTCCATCAAAGTTTATTCCCTCTATTTGGAATTCTAAAGGAAAAATTAAAACTTTATCTAAAGATATATGTCACGCTTTTCTTGAGTACTACCAGAAATTATAATCAACAACTGAGGTAGACACTAATATGATGTGCCATTGTATGGTACCTATTCCTCTCCCAGTACTACACTGGAGCTAGAAAAGCTGAATGTGCCTATTTCAACTTCAGAAGTTTCAATGGCTATAAAGTCTTAACCGTCTCTAAAATCTCCTGAACGAGACAGACTAGATGCTCTTTTTCTTGTAAATCAACTGTGTGATACTTTGCGAGAGGTTTTTGAAGCAATGTGTTTTAAGGGTAGTATACCATCTACAATGACTGAAGCTGCCATCGTGGTTATACCCAAGTCTGGAAGAGATCTGCATAACCCTCTTGATATAGGCCAATCTCACTATTAAACCTCGACAAAAACATTTATGCCAAGATTCTAGCAACTAGACTAAAAGTTATCATGCCAAAGTTAATTTCACACAATCAAGTAGGCTTTGTGTATGGGAAACACTCATCTGTTAATATCCATAAATTAGAAACATAGAAACATAGAAATGATGGCAGAAGAAGACCAATAGGCCCATCCAGCCTGCCCAGCAAGCTTTCACACTTATTTTCTCATACTTATCTATTACTCCGACTGCTGAGTTCAGGGCCCTTATTGGTAACTTTTTTATTCTAATTTCCTTCCACCCCGCCATTTATGCAGAGAGCAGTGTTGGAGCTGCATCAAAGTGAAATATAAGGCTTAATGTTTGAGGGTAGTAATCGTCGTATCAAGCAATTTACCCCGATGTTTGTATACTCATACTGCTCAGATCAATGCCTTGTTAGATGTTGTCTGAATGTAAATCCTATTTCTTCATTTCCCCCTGCCATTGAAGCAATGAGCTGTGCTGGATATGCATTCAAAGTGAAGTATCAGGCTTAATTTGTTAGGGGTAGTAACCGCCGCAATAAGCAAGCTACTCCCATGCTTATTTGTTTACCTAGACTGTACAATTCAGTCCTTGTTGGTTGTTGTCTGAATATAAATCCTCTTTTCTTCATTCTCCCTGCCATTGAAGCATTGAGCTGCTCTGGATATGCTTTCCAAGTGAATTAACAGACTTAATTGGTTTGGGGTAGTAACTGCCGCAACAAGCAAGCTACTCCCATGCTTATTTGTTTACCCAGACTGTGCTACCTTATTGGTTGTTGCCTGAATTCAAATCCTCTTTTCCACATTTCCTCTATGTGCCACCTTATGTCAGCAGGGAGGTCTACAAGGATCCCTTATTGGTAGGGTATGATGCAGAAAAGGTCTTTGTCAGGGTTACATAGCCATTCTTGAAAGAAGTGTTACAAAAGTTTGGTATAAATTGACTATAACTTCTCTTTACAAATCCCTATGCTAGAGTTTCTGTCATTGGACAGTTGTCAAATACATTTTCCCTAATAAGAAAACTAGGCAAGGATGCCCTCAATCCCCCTTATTATTTAATCTAACAGAAGAACCTTTGATACTAAAATTGAATATCAGGTATCCCTCTGGGAAATTTATGTCTAAAGTTTCTGCTGTTTGCAGATGACATCTTGTTACTACTTTCTGATGCTTGGATTGCATTGCCCTGTGGCATTCTCGGATTATGAGAGTTTTTCAGGATTCAAACCAAATCTTGATAAGACTGAGGCTCTGGATATCATAGGTACTTTGCAGTCCAGTTGGCCAGATTTTCCAGTATAGTGGACTGGTGACAAGATAAAATATTTAGGTCTGCAGATTCATAAAATCCAATTCTTCGGTATTCACAGGGACAATACTTTCAAATTGCCGTGAAGGCGCACTTTGGGGCTTGTATGCCGGCAGGCTCCAGATAGGTAGGCATTTTATAACTTGCATGCAATATGTGTGCACGTTATAAAATAGACTGGTTGTATGCACATGTGCGCACAATTTTAAGTGTGCATGCGTAATATGTAAATTGGGTTTTTACTGTGTAAATCGGGAACTGGTGCACATTCACTCCATGACCAGTATCACCAGTTCATCTACCAGTTCACCCAGTGTTGAGCTAGATCCTCTCTTGGTGTAATGATCTGTACTCTCCCCAGTTACCCTAGATCCTTTAAGCCCCTCCAAAATTGCTGTTTTTATGGTTTGTTTTTTTTTACAGTTACACCTCCTCCATAGCAGAAGTAAAATTATGCGACAGAGGACCTTGGCACATATTTACACACACTTCTCTTGGCCACACCCTGAAATGCCCACACCCCTCCCAGACCACACTTCCTTTTGAAACTGAGTGAGATGTGCATGCAGTGGGAGATGTGTGCATCTGGGTGGCTTTAGAAATTCCATTGGTGGAGGTAGAGAGAGTCTGCCTACCTGGGATCGTGAACAGCATTTTCCTTGCATCAATTTGCAGCAGGACTGTGTTTGGACTTCCGGGGGTAGCTTGCACTGCCCCGACGGTACCAGCAGCCAACCACTAACTGCCTCGTCGTAAGGAGGAGCCGGAAGAGGTGGTTAAAGGGGCTCTCCTACGGCGTTTTTCCTTGAGGTAGAGAGAGTCTGCCTACCTGGGATCGTGAACAGCATTTTCCTTGCATCAATTTGCAGCAGGACTGTGTTTGGACTTCCGGGGGTAGCTTGCACTGCCCCGACGGTACCAGCAGCCAACCACTAACTGCCACGTCGTAAGGAGGAGCCGGAAGAGGTGGTTAAAGGGGCTCTCCTACGGCGTTTTTCCTTGAGGTAGAGAGAGTCTGCCTACCTGGGATCGTGAACAGCATTTTCCTTGCATCAATTTGCAGCAGGACTGTGTTTGGACTTCCGGGGGTAGCTTGCACTGCCCCGATGGTACCAGCAGCCAACCACTAACTGCCACGTCGTAAGGAGGAGCCGGAAGAGGTGGTTAAAGGGGCTCTCCTACGGCGTTTTTCCTTGAGGTAGAGAGAGTCTGCCTACCTGGGATTGTGAACAGCATTTTCCTTGCATCAATTTGCAGCAGGACTGTGTTTGGACTTCCGGGGGTAGCTTGCACTGCCCCGACGGTACCAGCAGCCAACCACTAACTGCCACGTCGTAAGGAGGAGCCGGAAGAGGTGGTTAAAGGGGCTCTCCTACGGCGCGTAGCTGCCGTCAGCGCGCTGCCGAAGCCGCGCGCCAAAGGCGCGCGCGGCTTTGACTGGCTTCGACTGGTTCGATTGGTTTGATGGGGGACTCTCATGAAGTTTCTGGAAAACAACTCCAGGTAGGCTGCAAATACTCTCAAAATACCTCCCAGGAGATAGTAATGTATACTGTAGGATAACCGCTTGACATCTTTGGTCATAAAATATTTCCCTGTTTGATTGCATACTTAAATGAAGGATGCCGCACACTAAGAGAAAGGCAAAAATAAGGCCTGCTCTGGGTGCCTCATCTGAAACGATCCAAAGGACAGTGTCAGAGTGGTTAACACCCTCTCAGAATAACCCCGTGGAGGGAGCCGCTCTAGTTGAGGTTTTAGAGCAAAAGCCTCAACTTATGGCTGAAGACATCTCACTTAGCCCCGGGGCACCGGAAACGCCATCTTCACCTGGTAACAGAGGGGAATTTCCCCAGGAGTTACCACGAACGCCCCAGCAGAAGCAAAATCAAGAGTCTCAGGAAGAAATTCACATAACAGAAATATCATCTGAGTTAAGAGATGATAGTAATCAATTGTTTACACCTGACCAAAAAAGCACCCCGAAGGTTAATAAGGGATCAGTTCAAAATACTTGTCAACAAAAGGAGAAACAATTGGATAAAGGATCCCCAAATATTATCATAAAACCTGGAAACATTACAATGGAGTCATTGTGGACTTATATTGCTAAGTTAGATGCGTCAATCATGAAACTTGCTGATGTTGTGCAGGAAACTAATGTCGTAGTTAAAAGAAATTCAGATGTATTGGAAACTCAAAAGAAACAAATTGTTAAGATAGAAAATCGTGTAACACAAATAGAGAAAGTTCAAAACTTACAAATAAAAGCAGAAGGAGAAATTCAGAATAAAATAGAATTTTTAGAAAATCATACCCGTGCTTTTAACTTGAGGGTTATAAACTTTCCTAAGATGGATAAAATGAATCCAACTGAGTTATTTAGATCATATGTGGTACAAATATTGGGGATACCAGAAAAATGTATACGTACTATAACAAGAGTTTTCTATTTGAATACATCTGTAAAAAGTAAAGAATCTGATGATCAAAGAGAAGGGGTTATTGAAACATCTTTGAATTTAACAGACTTCTTGATGAAGTCACAGGAAGAAATAAGTATTGATAAACGAGCTACCTTATTGATTTCCTTTGCATTTATATCAGACAAGGAAAATGTATTGAAAACAATTTTTTCGGAATAGAGAGAAAAGGTTCTATGGGCAAAAAGTCTGGATTTATCCAGATTTTGTTAAATCCACACAACTAAGAAGGAAGAAGTTCCTAAATTATAGGAAAAGGGTAATAGAGGGGGGAGGACAATTCCTATTAAAATACCCATGTAAATGTTTTGTTAAAGTTAAGGGTAACAATTATGTGTTTATGACTCCGGAACATCTAGGTGCACTGCTGGGAGATGAGACTCAGGCAAAAGAAAGTAAACGAGGGATACCTACAGTTTTCTATTGTTTAGTAATTGATTTAGTGCAATGCTCTATATAGTTTACTACTCCTGTATTTCCTATTTGGTCAATACAGAAACATAAGAACATAATAACATAAGAAAATGCCATACTGGGTCAGACCAAGGGTCCATCAAGCCCAGCATCCTGTTTCCAACAGTGGCCAATCCAGGCCATAAGAACCTGGCAAGTACCCAAAAACTAAGTCTATTCCATGTAACCATTGCTAATGGCAGTGGCTATTCTCTAAGTGAACTTAATAGCAGGTAATGGACTTCTCCTCCAAGAACTTATCCAATCCTTTTTTAAACACAGCTATACTAACTGCACGAACCACATTCTCTGGTAACAAATTCCAGAGTTTAATTGTGCATTGAGTAAAAAAGAACTTTCTCCGATTAGTTTTAAATGTGCCCCATGCTAACTTCATGGAGTGTCCCCTAGTCCTTCTACTATCCGAAAGAGTAAATAACCGATTCACATCTACCCGTTCTAGACCTCTCATGATTTTAAACACCTCTATCATATCCCCCCTCAGTCGTCTCTTCTCCAAGCTGAAAAGTCCTAACCTCTTTAGTCTTTCCTCATAGGGGAGTTGTTCCATTCCCTTATCATTTTGGTAGCCCTTCTCTGTACCTTCTCCATCGCAATTATATCTTTTTTGAGATGCGGCGACCAGAATTGTACACAGTATTCAAGGTGCGGTCTCACCATGGAGCGATACAGAGGCATTATGACATTTTCCGTTTTATTCATCATTCCTTTTCTAATAATTCCCAACATTCTGTTTGCTTTTTTGACTGCCGCAGCACACTGAACCGACGATTTCAATGTGTTATCCACTATGACACCTAGATCTCTTTCTTGGGTTGTAGCACCTAATATGGAACCCAACATCGTGTAATTATAGCATGGGTTATTTTTCCCTATATGCATCACCTTGCACTTATCCACATTAAATTTCATCTGCCATTTGGATGATGTTATTTAAGTTGAAGTTGTTAAATCCTAGATTTGGATAATTTTTTTCTTTTTGATCTGTATTGTTTCTTGTTACAAGATGTTTTTATGTAACTAATTGTTTAATAATTGATAAATAAAGAATTAAAAAAAAAAATTCCATTGGTGCCTGCATCCCCAATTGGTGCACCACACCGGGCTTTTAAAATCTACCTCTTAATGGGTTATACCACTTATCCAGGAGTTCCAGAGGAAGCTATAGAGCTGAAAAATGCTTACAGTAACATTACAAGGCTGAATTGCATTAGTAAAAATGATTTTAGTACAAAAAATTGCTCTGTGTTCTGCAAATGCATTTGCTCACCTTGTGTATGAAATATATTTAAAAACTTCATGCAGGGGGAAGAGAGAAAGACTTTCATATTAAACTTTGATAATCCTAAAGACTGAAGGGATCCATTTTAAAACAAGCGAACGGGCATCCATAAGCATGTGGTTCCCAATAGGTGCACATGGACGCAGCAATTTCATAACACTCATCACTCCTTTTCCCAGATTATTTATTAGGGATGTGAATCGTTTTTTGACGATTTAAAATATCGTCCGATATATTTTAAATCGTCAAAAAATCGTTAGGGCCACGATACAATACCAATTCCCCCCGATTTATCGTTAAAAAATCGTAAATCGGGGGAAGGGGGAGGGCAGGAAAACCGGCACACTAAAACCCCCTAAAACCCACCCCCGACCCTTTAAATTAAATCCCCCACCCTCCCGAACCCCCCCCCCCCCAATGCTTTAAATTACCTGGGGATCCGGCTTTGGTCCAGAACGGCGGCGGTCCGGAACGGCCCCCTCAATAGAATCGTGTTGTCTTCAGCCGGCGCCATTTTTCAAAATGGCCGCCGCAAAATGGCGGCGGCCATAGACAAAAACGATTCAACGGAGGAGGTCGTTCCGGACCCCCGCTGGACTTTTGGCAAGTCTTGTGGGGGTCAGGAGGCCCCCCCAAGCTGGCCAAAAGTTTCCTGGGAGTCCAGCGGGGTTCCGGGAGCGATTTCTCGCCGTGAATCGTTTTCGTATGGAAAATGGTGCCGGCAGGAGATCGAGTGCAGGACGTCGTTCAGCGGCGGTCCAGAACCCCCGCTGAACGACCTCCTGCAGTCGATCTCCTGCCGGCGCCATTTTCCGTACGAAAACGATTCGCGGCGAGAAATCGCTCCTGGAACCCCGCTGGACTCCCAGGAAACTTTTGGCCAGCTTGGGGGGGCCTCCTGACCCCCACAAGACTTGCCAAAAGTCCAGCGGGGGTCCGGAACGACCTCCTCCGTTGAATCATTTTTGTCTATGGCCGCCGCCATTTTGCGGCGGCCATTTTGAAAAATGGCGCCGGCTGAAGACAACATGATTCTATTGAGGGGGCCGTTCCGGACCGCCGCCGTTCTGGACCACCGCCAGATCCCCAGGTAATTTAAAGCATTTTGGGGGGGGGGTTCGGGAGGGTGGGGGATTTAATTTAAAGGGTTGGGGTGGGTTTTAGGGGGGTTTAGTGTGCCGGCTCACGATTTTAACGATTTTTCACGATAGTTTACACACCCAAACGGCAACAATACGATTCCCTCCCCCTCCCAGCCGAAATCGATCGTTAAGACGATCGAGGACACGATTCACATCTCTATTATTTATTCATTGTAACATAATACCATAGTAATGATGGCAGAAAAAGACTGAATGGTCCATCCAGTCTCCCAGCAAGCTTCTATGGTAGCAAATGCCGCTCCATACAGGTTACCCCCATGATTCTGTTAAAGATAGTAATATTAAAAATCAAAACCAAGCAGCTGTCAAACTGACAACAAAATTAGTGCAAGGAACATTTTTATAAAGTGAGCAGCCTTCCTGATAATTCATACAATGCTGCTGCTTGAATGTGCTTTACTTTTGGACTTGGCATAGAAGCAATCCTGAGCTTTTTCCATAATGTTTGCATATCAGTACCCTAGACCATAAAAGTCAGGGCCCAGCATTGGTTGTCAGCTGAATCCAATTCCCATTTTCTCTCCCTCATCCTCGCCAACAAAGTGAAGAGCAGTTGCATCAAAATCATGTATGCTAATTGGGTAAGGGTGGTAATCCCCATGCGTCAAAATGCCTTCTAAAATCCAGATACATTATATCAACTGACTCGCCCCTGCCAACATGCTTATTATCTCCTTCAAAAAAATCTAACTGATTTGTAAGGGAATACTTCTCTTTGCTAACTCTTTATTGGTTTTGCCCTATTAGTCTCTATCCAGAAGCCAGTAATTTTGTTCTTAATAATAGTTTCTACTATTTTGCCTGGCATTAATATCAGTCTCACTAGTCTGTACTTTCCTGGATGAACCTGGAGCCTTTTTAAAAATGGGATTACATTGGCCACCCTGCAATCTTCTGGTTCCATAGCTGATTGGAGTATTGTGTGCAGTTCTGGCCATCCCATCTAAAAAATATATAGCAGAATTAGTAAAGGTCCCGAGAAGGACAATACCTACAGTACTTGATTGTAATCTGCTTTTAAGTGCCTGAAAGGTAAAATATAAATCAAATAAATAACAAAAATGATAAAGTGGAAGGAATAGGTCCTCTATGATGAGAGGTGACACAGATGCATAACTGACATGATCTTCACTCCTTATCAGTTTCAAGAGAAATGTCAAGAATATCGTAAACCTCTCTACAAGGCCTTTGACTGCTTGGAAAACTTTGACTCTGTCAACTAAGAAGGACTAAGAAGGATTATTCTGTAGTATGGATCCTCAACAAAATTTATCACCATTCTTCTCCTGATCCATGATTTGAGCAGAGATTACAGTCAGAAAACAGATGCACCAACATTAGTGCCCATTTCCAAGCAAACATCATAAACATCAAAGTGATTATAATTTGACAACATGAAGACGATTGCTCAGTTGACCACATTTCCTAGATATTTGAATCCAAATTCCCAAAGCAACTTTATTTTCCTAGATTAATCAATGCACTCAAGAAGAGATGGAAAAAGATTTAAATTGCACATTAAAAGACGTAAGGGTAGATTTTCAAAGGGTTACGCATTAGGTTACGCACGTAACCCCCGAAAACCTACCCCAAACCCCCCTTGCGCGCGCCGAGCCTATCTTGTATAGGCTCGGCGGCGCGCGCAAGCCCTGGGACGCGCATATGTCCCAGGGCTTTCCTGGGGGGCGTGTTACGGCGGCGCATCACCCGGGATGTTCCGGAGGCGGGTCCGTGGGCGTGGTTCCAGCCTGGGGGCGTAACGGGGGGCATGGCCGCGGCCTCCGGACTAGCCCCCAGACCGGAACATGGCGTGCCGGCAGCCGGCCCACAGGTGTCACTTCTGGAATAAAGGTAGGGGGGTTTAGATAGGGCTGGGGGGGTGGGTTAGGTAGGGGAAGGGAGGGGAAGGTGGGGCAGGCAAAGAAGGGAACAGAGGCCGCCTGCACGGCTCGGCGCACGCAGGCTGCCGATTTTGCTCAGCCTTGCGCACGCTGATCCAGGATTTTAACAGATACGCGCGGCTACGCGCATATCTATTATAATCCCGTGTACACTTGTTTGTGCCTGGTGCGCGAACAAAAGTATGCATGTGTGTAAATTTGTAAAATCTACCCCAAAATAAAGAAATGCAACACTGATACAAACTTATGAGATACTATTGTCTAGCACCGGCCAAGATAAAGAAAAAAATCTGCTACAAGGATTTCAACAAAACCCTATCACAGTAAAAGGAGATGGATAACAGAGGTAGTAAAAACAGAATTCCATGAACTGAATTAACAATCCAAGTGGGCCACCCATCCTGCTCGGAAACACATGCCCATTTTGTGACAGAGTCTTTCGATATCAGATCAAACTTACCAATAACTTTTAGACACCCTGAATAGGAAAATCTGGCAAAACAATCATACTGCTTCTGTTTATTATTTGATGGTGATTAAGTATCATCTATCGGGTAGATTTTCAAAGGGGTACGCGCGTAGGATACGCGCGTACCCCTTTGAAAATCTACCCGATACAAAAGTATGCAATCGCGCTAATTTAAAAAATCCGGCCCTATGAGTTTAAATAGTGTAGACATAAATCCAAACTGTTATTTTTTGAAAGTATTACAATATGCCCACAAATTAATTGTATGTACCAGTATACCAAAGACATAGATACCAAAGGCAAAAGAAGTTTATATTTACATATAAAAATTGTGGAGAGTTAAGAAATGAATACAAGGCTAAATGTGGTAAACTTAGGTGCTTCCATTGTGAAAGGAAGGCAAAAGAGGTTAAAAAAAGTGAAGAGATTCTTTTACAAGGTTATGATATTTTCTTGAGCATATGTAATCTCTTTCTTCCAAAACTGCTGACAGAGAGGATCACACTTGGGTGCTGTTGGGATACAGTGAAAGTCAAGCTTTCCCTTAATTCATCTGATCCTTTTTCCGCTTCAAACCTCCTCCACTAAAAGACAAGCTCACAACTCTCCTCCACCCTTCAGAAGACTAGTCCACGTTAGGTACCCTATTTACAAGTCCCTTTCAGTTGATTAAGTCTCACTAGATACAAGACGCTGCACAGTGCTCAGGTATACTAGGTACAGTCAATTTTGTTCACCTCCTTATACTCCGGCTCTAGATAAGAGCCCATCATTTATTCGCCCGGTTATCCCAGTTAATGTATCCCTTTGTTGTAATGTAATGCATTCTTACATGCTAGTTCACATTCTAATGTAAACCGAAATGATGTGTAATTTTTTACATGAATATCGGTATATAAAAAATGCTAAATAAATAAATAAATAATATAGCCCTTGAGGATCAGTCTGACAGACAATTAAGTAACATTTTTTATACACCAATTTGTTGTTCCAATCCAATGAACATTTACTGATTCTAGTTGCAAAGTGTAGTTGAAATGACATTTAGAGACCCTATGGGGTCTCCATTAGATGACCCTAGCTTCCAACTCTTGGTTTAGTCAGTAGTAGAGGGACATACCATTCTCAATATCAACCCCCCAGAAACTTGCTGCAATGGTTAGCTCCCAGTTAGCAAGGGCGAGCTAGGACAGAGTACTGTGTGGCAGTGTAGATTTTCTTTTTAAGGTGTAAAATGTGTGTCAGTGTGCTCTCCATGTTTAGGTCCCTGCTCAGCTTAGTTCCCCTGTTCAGGACTGGGGGTATTTGAGAGTCAGGGAAGGATTTTTGCCACTTTCTGAAACTTTTGGATATCTTGTTTCAGTTAACGGCCTCTGCTTTTCTATTAGGCTATTTTCCCCTTGTCCAGGGAACTCAGGAGAAAGCTGCATTAGGGATGTGCATCAGGTGCCCGATCGTTTGCGCTTTCGGGTTCGTGTGGCCATGGGAATATCTCATTTTCCCGCGGAGCGGCATTTTTTTTTCACTAAAAAATAATTTTTCGGCTTAATGCGCACTAACAAAAAGTAACAAAAAATTTAAAAAATATTTTTTCTTAGTTTGCGCTCCATACATCTTCACCCTGTCAAAGAGGAGGTTTCATTGTCCATTAAGTTAGAAGTTTTGCCTGTTTTTGTCTACCTGATAGGGAAGGATGGTATTTTCTGCCTCCTTACCACCCCCCCCCCCCACCTTCCTTATCCCAGAGCTGGAAGCTTTAAGAACTTTATCCAGTAAGAGGCTTTTTCCTCAAGAAAGGTCTACATCCATCCAATTTGAAGAGGAATTCAAGGTGAGAGAACAGAAGATGGACATCTGGAGATCCCCAGGACACAAGACTCTGCCAGGTTGAAGATCAGGAGTATCCATGGACCTCAGGTACTGTGGGGAGAGAACGCATCCACACCCAGGACACCCCAGCCAACTTGGGACAATTATTCCACCCCATGGAGGATAAGCAAGCTCCAAGCCTTTGTACTGAGGGTCACCTCCACAGAAGTAGAGATACTTTAAATGTGTACTTCCATATGGCAGAAGAACTTGGATGTAACTGGACACTTCTTTATTCACTCATCATAATTTGTTTGCAATCAATCACAGTAAATTTTACTTTGAACACCCATCCAGTGAGTCCAGCCTGGTCTGTCAGTGTAGGTGACACACACAGAAGCCCTGGGCCTTGAAGGATATCCCTCTGCCCAAGAG
This sequence comes from Rhinatrema bivittatum, assembly GCF_901001135.1. NCBI lineage: Eukaryota > Metazoa > Chordata > Amphibia > Gymnophiona > Rhinatrematidae > Rhinatrema > Rhinatrema bivittatum. The sequence goes on from NC_042615.1 coordinate 366,812,560, forward strand.
ACAAGAACTTACACCCTGGGCCAACAAAGACTAGAGATTGTGACATTATGATTTAGCCCTGGGATTTTTATGGCCCTTTGAGATTCAGCACACCCCCTGAATTGGGATTACAGACAGGAAACACTTGTTTCAAAATTATAATCAGGCACAAAATATGACATTAAAAAATGCAAATTCCCCTTGCCTCTAAGATTTCCCTAGGAGCAGATATGGGATCTTTTGAAGCTCTTAGAGACTTGGCCTTTTCTGCTTCTCAAGATGACTCTCCTCACATCAGATTAAGAAGGCAGAGCTCCTTGGGTTGCATTCTTAGTCATTCTTGGTAGATAAAGAGACAAATTATACAGTTCTGTGGCACTAGTATAGCAAACCCTTTCTCCTTATGAAGCAAGAATGCTAACCCTCCTTCCTTTCCCTCTTCTTCCAGAGAGCGGGCTAAACTGCAGTTCCCTTTCCCTTCTATTCCTCTCTCAGACAACACTTTCCTTCCACGCTATTAAATGTATAGAGGTCCACCTTTAAATACTAAGGGTAGGATTTTAATATCTACGCCCAATTTTATAACATGCACGTGCAGCCGTGCTCATGTTATAAAATCCTGGGTCAGCGCATACAAGGGGGTACACCCTTGAGGACCTTGTGCATGCCAAGCCCTACGGGAGCCCTGATGGCTTTCCCCGAAATCAGAGCGGCCCTCAGATGGTACTTTCCTTCCGCTCCCCCCACCTTTCCCTCCCTTCCCCTATCTAACCCGCCTCCAGCCCTACCTAAATCTCCCCCTACCTTTATTTTGTTATTTATGCCTGCCTCCGGTGTGTGATCCCCTGGCATGGCCGCTGTGTCGGAGGCCTCAGTCCGCCCCCAGACTGGCACCCCGCCCCCACCCCGCCCCTTTTTCAAAGCCCCGGGACATACGCGCGTCCCGGGCCTATGCAAAATAGGCTTGGCACGTGTAACCCACCTGCACGCGAAAATCCAGCCGGATTTACATGCGCAGGGCTTTTAAAATCTGCCCCTAAGGGAATTTGCAGGTCACATTTGCACTATCAGTTTGTTGTCAGCAACCCTGGATTTGTCAATAGGCACACATTAGACCTTGCCTCGGGCAGCAGACATTCAGGGGTGTCAGGCTGGATGAATATTTGCTGCCTTCCAGTTCTGTAACCTGCCCAGAATAGTTGATAGGTAAGCAATAAATATTTTAAATAAATAAATAGGTGTGAGTGTGTGTTGGGGGGAGGGGAGATGATAGCACCAACAGTGCTTAGGGGTGGCAAAATCCTAAATCCGTGACTAGCTGCTGGCCTCAGGAATAATCTTAGGAAATATTTCTTTACAGAAAGGGTGGTTGATGTATGGAACAGCCTCCCAGTGGAAGTGTTGGAGACAACAATGGTATCTGAATTCAAGAAAGCATAAATACTGGGGATCTCTAAATCAGTGATGGGAATTGTAAGAGATACATAAATTGGACGGATAGGCAGAATGGATGGCTCATATGGTCTTTTTCTGCCATCATGTGTCTGTGTTTCTAGATATAGCAGGTGCTAGGTTCGTAAGTACTTTTTATCGGTGTACTTGCAGCTAATTTTCAAAGGGTAACTACCTGGTACTACCTATTTTAAAAAAAATTGCTACTGAGATCTATATGTAGGTCATGCATTTGCTCTGGAGTTTAGTACAATGTCCATATCAATGTCAGTGCTTCAAGTGATACAGAATAGCAAAAAGAAATATTGGGATGGTAATTTTCCACAGTGTGCATAAGCCAGCACATGTGCACATAAGACAGTGGGCACAAAGTAATGCCTGTGTTTTATACATTGTATGGCAAGAGTGGCACAGTTTACAAAATAATGTGGCGCTCTGCCTCGAAAGTGTGCTTGTATGTTTCAGTATGCTTGCAGTTTTTTAATGCAGGGAGCCACATTCTATATGTATTTTATAAAAGTATGCACAAATATTTTATGCACAAAATAATGTGAGCAAAATTATTTGCAAAGATAGATATTTTACAAAGTATGTGCATATTCCATTTATGCAAATACTTGTGTACATACCATAAATTTCCCAGCACCTTCACCAGTTCATCCACAGCTTTGCCAGTTCACCTAAATCTTCCAGCACTTCAGTCTGAACATGCCCCACCACCATCACTTAACCCAGACCACCCACTCAAAATCTGTAGACAAAAGACAAGGGTAATTACAGTTATGTGGCTCGATTAACAGACATAATTGCATGCATGCACGTTTGGTAATATATGCATGTTTACTGCTTACAAAAAATAACTTGTGTACAAACTTCTAAACTCCACGCTGTATCACCTCTAACCCTCACCTTTTCTTCCTTTAACATGTATGGGAGACATTGCAAGTATGTGCCTACTTTCAGCTTTTACAAAAGTATTACTGTGATGGGACTCTCACAAAAGAGCCTTTTCATCTTTTAAAAGACCCCTGGTAAACTTCTGTGTGGTGGAGACTGCTTGACTCCTACTGGAATGTATTTTAAGAGGAAAAATGGTTCCTAAATGTGTGATATTCCTAATGACCACTAGATTGCAGATCTTTATGTTAAACCTAAATTAAATAAATTTACACTAGTCATGGTGATGCAGCGTTTTAATTTTAAGAGAGTTGGGCCTTTAAAAGGTTTGGGCATCAAATCCTAGACGCAGAGTTGTCACTAAGTATAAAATGGGTGCTTTGTGATTTTTCCAAGAGTGGTTGGAGGGGACCCGCCTGAGGAGTGGGCTCAGCTCAGGGAACCTCTCAATAAAAGGATTCCACAAGGGTTTCCCCCTCAAGGAAAAGGCCAGTGGGTGCCAGCTGTTATCCTTTTGAAAAAGTAGCTGACCAGCGGGGTGTCTCCTCCAGGAAGGACAACTAGGGGGCCCAACCTAAGTATTTGGTGTTGGAGGTGAATGTGGAATGGCATGAGAATAACCTCAGAAGAGCAAGAGCCAGGATACCAGGGAGTTCCTGTGTTTATGAGGAGCTAATTAAAACTAATGTAGATCAAGCGATGGGGCTGCCTGAGAAATTAAGGGTAATTAGAGAAGCTCTAGCAGCTCCATTGGCTGACCTTTCAATGCTTCTGTAGAGTCGGGAGTGGTTCAGGAGGATTGGAGATGGGCAGATGTGGTTCATATTCACAAAAGTGTAAGTAAGAAGGGGATTGGGAACTATAGGCCAGTTAGTTTGACCTCTGTGGTGAACAAATTCATTAAATCACTGCTAAAGCAGAGGATAGTGCAGTTTTTGGAATCCAATGGATTGCAAGATCCAAGGCAGCATGGTTTTTATCAGAGGTAGGTCTTGTCAGATAAATCTGAATAATTTATTTGTGTAGATGAACAGAGCTGGATCAGAGGAGAGAGTTAGATGTAGTATACTTGGATTTCAGTAAGGCCTTTAACACAGTTAAGAACATAAGAACATAAGAAATTGCCATTCTGGGTCAGACCAAGGGTCCATCAAGCCCAGCATCCTGTTTCCAACAGAGGCCAAACCAGGCCACAAGAACCTGGCAATTACCCAAACACCTAGAAGATCCCATGCTACTGATGAACTGATGCAATTAATAGCAGTGGCTATTCCCTAAGTAAACTTGATTACAAAGGCATCTTATAAATAAATTGAGCGCCCTTGATATAGGTCCTCAGGGTAACTGATTGGATAAGAAAATGGTTCTGTGGGAGACAGCAAAGGGTAGTGGTAAATGGAGTCCATTCCAAGGAGGGGGGCTATTACTAGTTCTATGCCTTGGACTGGCTCTTTCTAACATTTTCACTGAATAATTATTGGGAAAGATTTGTCTTTTGGCCAACGATACTAAAATCTGCAATAGGGTAGACAGCAGAAAAATGTGGAAAACATGAGGAGCGATCTAACAAAGTTCGAGGAATGGTCTAGCATCTAGCAGCTAAGATCTGATGCTACAAAATGCAGAGCTATGCATTTAGGCTACTTAAACCCAAGGGAAAGGTATAGTATAGGGGTGAAATTCTTCTATGCATGAAAGAAGAATGGAATTTGGGGGTAATCCCATCTGATGATTTTAAGGTGGCCTAACAGGTGGATAAGGACAGAGTAAAAGTTAGAAAGATGCTTGGTTGCATAGGGAGAGGAATAATTAGCAGAAAAAGGGAGGCAATATAGCCCCTGGTGAGACCTCATTTTGAATAATGTGTACAAATCTGGAAACTGCCACTTCAAAAGGATATAAACCATTTGGAATCAATCCAGAAGGTGGCTACTAAAATGGTCAATGGTCTTCATTCCAAAGCATATGGGGACAGACCTAAAGATCCAAACATGTAAACCACAGAGGAAAGGTGAGATGGGAGGAGATATGATAGAGACACTTAAATACCTTCAAGGTTTCTATGCAGATGTGAACCTTTTTCAATTAGAAAGGAAGCCCTAGAATGAGGGGTCATGGGATGAGGATGAAAGGAGCAATCAAAGGAAATATTTCTTTATGTAGAGGGTGATGGATGCATGGAATAGTCTCCAGATGGAGGTGGTGGAGACAAGCACAGTATCTGAAATCCAGAAAAATGGGATAAACACAGAGGATCTTTGAGGGAGTGATAGGGATTGTAAAGCTAAATAGCTGGGTGGATGGGCAGACTATATAGGTCTTTTTCTGCCATCACATTTCTCTGTTTCTATGCTTACAGTCTGAATGATTATTGACAAAGGAGATTCAGAAAGGAACAGTCTCATGATCTGGGGAGAAAGGAGACTTTGTGGCAGTCATGAATACTGACACAGATCTCTGAGATGAATTGGAGGTGGGGACTATATTGTGTCGGATCTATTGTAAGGAGAAAATATTGGAGAAGAAGGGACAAATGTAATTGCTGATAATGTGGGGAGTAGGGGAGGGGAAAAACAAATTTGTGACTTTGTTCCCACTTAAGGAAGTAATTTATATCTGAATGTCTCTTCCACTTAGCTGTGTAAGCCTATGACCTGATTTAATCAGGGGATACATTCCACTCTTTGACTGCTGGCATATCAGAACAATAAAAGTTTTTTGGTTTGGAATAAACTATGGAGTAAGGTGCATTTTCTATACATAAGCTGTAGAAGAGGGATATATAGTAGTCAGAGCTGGGTGCTTGGTGGGTGAGATCCCTGTTCAGCTAAAGACACCAGTGCACCCTTGTTAGCCTCTGGACCTGGGTCCACTACACCAAATGCCAGACCCAACTCCTATTTGAACCCTATCCAGAGAGACTGGCTCTCAGCCTGCTAATCATGCCAGACCCTCTCCACATTTTATGAGCCCCATCTGGTGAAGGGGGGGAGGGGGTGTCACATATATCATTTCCATTTTTACCACTGAAACCTTTTGAAAATTGACCCCAATAAACACATTCATATTTACCATTGAAGACTAAAGCAACAAGAATTACTATAGCACCAGACTTCAATAATTAATAAAGTGGTCACGTCAATGTGGCTGTTTTAGTGGTACAGCATCATTTTGGAGTAAATGGTACACATGTATAGCACTAAGAAAACCGACATTCATAGTAAATGCCATATATCATGGAGATAGCTGGACACACAGTGATTTATTGAGCATAGAAGGCCGGTGTGTTTGCTTGCACTTGCTGCCCTGCCAAGAGGAATTGATGAGCCTATGGAAACTCAAGGGCTTAGTTTTCCAGCTATGACAACGAAGAGAGATAAAGTTACAGCCTTGCATGGTTAGCAGCATGGTCACATCATTGTGCCCAGAGTGATACAATAGAGTTATAAAGAAAGGCACTAATTATTAGCGCTGATGTTCCCAGCTCTACAGTATTGCTGTGGAGAAAGATTTATTCTAAAATCAGTTGATGACTATTATGGTTCATGCAAATTCACAAAACCTGGAAATTCATTACAAACAGCTGCATTAGATGAGTCATTCAGTTTTTGAAACTCGCATAAGCCAGAAAATTCATTAGCAGCATCTGCACTAAAATACATGAATAAAAGTTGGAAAATTCTGAGTTTAATTTATTTTCAGCATTTATAAGCTGCCTAAGCCTAAGCCCTCGATGGCATACAAAAAATGTTCATACATAATAAAATAATGAAAACAAAAACAACTAAACTAGGAGAAGACCAATATGGAAGTCAAAAAAGATGCATGCCACGAGTAGCCTCATGGAGCAGGGAATTAAAAACCCTTATAAAAATGCAAGCCTGAACAGATGTTTTTAAAAGACCTTTTAAAATCTCAAGGTAGAATACAGAAGGTTAGATTTTTTTTTTTCCCCCAGTTTGGAAACAGAATAGTAAATGCGCTCCCCCACCAGTGACATGAAGTAACACTGTCTCCATGGACAACCTTCAATGCTTCTTTCATTAAGTACAATCAGCAATTCACAATCACAAAGGTTAACATTAGTTTTGTAATATGGATCCCCATAATACTGACATTTAGCCAATGTATGTGCTGAGTCAACTTATAATTCACAAGTTAGCCTTGCCACCCTTTACAGTGACAACTTTACAAAGAAATATTATTTGGCCAGAACTGTAATATCCAAATATTTCCTCACAAAGAACGGCTGCGCTTTCTGACCCAGTGGGTGGCAACAATAAGTCACCATCTGTCCCCAACATACAGTAGGATTGTCCTGTGTATTGAACAGTAGATTCCTCCCATAGAGATACTTGTGTATTTATACTGGACTAATATATCATTTGACTTCATGTTTCAATACCCTGAAAATGTTTGCTACAGCTACATTTTAATACATTGTTAAAGCAAAGAAGTTAAAAAGACTTACTGTTTAATAATGACTCATACAAAGTTCAATGTTCGAATACCATTTGTCCAGCTAAATTTGGATTGCGTCTGACAAATGATGGGATTTGAAAGTTCCCCCACTCTGACCATCCCTGAAATAGCCATATAACTGTTTTTGAAGTTAAAAAATGACCACTCAACCCTGACAGGGAGGTAGCAGAACCTATGCTCCCTGTAGTGGCTCAGGATGTTAATGGCTATTCTTGTTGCTTCCAAGATATGATCATGTAAACCAGTGAAGTGTGTATTAAGAAAACAAATCCGATTGCTATAGATCCCTACACACACATTACATGCTAACAGAATCTCACATCTTGGACACACGCACAGAACAGAGACAAACCCTCACCAAATGTAGAATGAAGGATCACAAATTAGAAACAGCAATATGCGGACAAAAACTGAAATAGAAACCCCAAGAAGCCAGACTCTGTGTGTAACAATGGAAAATCAGAATCCGGTTCCGATTCATATCTCTATTATCATCTCCTTTTTTTCCAAGTCTCATCCATGTGAGCAGATGCAACTGGGCTGGTGGCAGTGTTGACCTGGGGGGTCCATTGTATCTAAACCACTGCCGTCTCCTCAGTGCCACTTCTGCTCTGATGAAAGGTCTGTGTGAATGCTGGAGAGCATGCCCTCCTGGGGACCAGACTCTACCTCCCGATCTGTTGCAAGGGTCCATGCCCTACTGGGGGACCCAACTACATTTCCTGAACTGCTGCTGGGGTCCACACCCTCCTGGGGATCCCATGCCCTCTTGGGGGACCAATTTATCTACCACTGGAGTCCATGCCTTCTTGGAGGACTGTTCAATCTTCCACTGGGATCCACACCCTCCTGGCGGACCACTCGATCAGCCGCTGGGGTCCATATCTTTGAGAGGATCACTCAATCTGCTGCAGGGTACACACCCTCCTGCAGGACCACTCAATCTGCCGCTGCGGTCCCCTTGCTTAAGGGGGACCCTAAGTCGTCTCCCAATCTTCCATTGTGGTCCCCTTCCTCCTGGGGTCCCCTTCTGCCTCGGTGACCTAGTGGAGCTATAAACCCAAGCTCTTCATGGGTTTATAGCTCCAATAGGCTCATGGCTGGTTTAGCATTCAGTGATTCAGGCCCTCCGCAGTCTTAGCTTTTAGTGATTTTAGCTCTGCTAAGCTCATGGCTAGACATTCGATGTTACCCAGCCTGGAAAGGTCACCTTCTCTCAGCCAAAAGGCCAAGACCCAGGTAGGACCATGGGAAGAGAATGTGTGCACTCCATTCCATCCTGCCTGGCTTTTTTTCTCTGTTGTCTGACCCTGGATAGGTTACCTTCTCTCATCCAAAAGGCCAATGCACTGGCAGGACCGTAGAAAGAGAATGTTTATACACCCTTCCATTCTACCTGGCTTTTTTTTTTTTTTCTGTGGTCTGAGAACTGGGTACCCAAGTATTTGACTCCCCTTGTTAGTCAGGGTGAGAATCTGTTTGCTTCCAAGGACTGTTTTTCAGTACATTTTTCTCAGAAATCCCTCTCTCATTCAGAATTCTCCCATGTAGGACTTTTCCAGCCATAGTTCTGTATGATTTTAAAATGATATTTCACTGCAAGTTACCAACAGAATCCAGGGACTGTGAAATTCAAATTCCCTACCTGAGTTTCTGACATCTATTCAATGGTCATTTAAGCACCTTCAAAGTAAGGGGTCTGGTGACCTTTTCAATTTCATTCTGTGTTTCCTGGGCTGGCATATCATGTTACATAGCTGTATTGTCCTCTTTTGTTTTCTACTGTAGTTCACTTAAATGGTAGCATGTTCTTTAACCTCTGTCTCTCTTGGGGGAGAGGGGGTTCATACACAGACACATCCCCAGGCAGACTCCCATTCATACACATTCACATATTGAAGGCAGACACCCCTCTCTTTCTATTGCCAGCAACCTCGGAGCTCTCTCGTTCCTCTGCTGTCATTGTCACTGTTGATGTGTAGCTATTGCAGAGGTGTTGATCGCTGCTATTGGCACTGAAGCCTGTTCTACTGCCTCCTCTGTGCAGGCCCCATGGTATAAAAATTTTGCGGGGCTTCCAGTTCCTCTATGCTGATCTCATACATCATGAGATCAGCATAGAGAAAGTGCTACTCTTGCACATTCTCAACGATAACATATACCAATCACTAAAGATATATGATGTGTTGGAGGTAGCCCCTTGGGCCGAGATGGAGTTGATGCAACCCGTAGGTAAGGACCTATGGGTCCCCACCATCAGCAGGTGGAGTGGGCTGAAGGTAGAGGCCACTGGAGCTTCACCTATACCAGCACTCGTTTCCCGAGGGTTGAGCCTTTGGGTGCCAGGGCCGGCAGGACTTAAGTGGCCTCGAGGTAGATTAGTGAGAGAAGTTGGTTCAGCCCAGAGACAGCGGTTGATAGATGGCGTATTCCTACCCTGGATTGGGTACGGTACTGGAACCCGGGTGCCAAAGGGACTGAGAGTAGCTGGAGGCGCTCGAGAAGAAATAGGCCAAAGCCTGATAAGTCCACGTCCAAGGAGTAGGCTAGGAGAGGCATCAATGACAGGGTTGGATCAGGGCCAGTGGCAAACGGAGGTCATGGCAAGCAATGTAGAATTCTGAATTCGGAGAAGTCTATAGCGTAGTGAAACATAGCAGAGGTCTAGGTCTGGAGATAGGCAGGAAAGTAGTCGGGCGTAGCGGAGGTCCGGGTCTGGTGATAGGCTGAAGCGTAGTCAAACAAAGCAAAGTTGATATCTGTAGAGTCAGTCCAACACATAGACAAGGCAGGAACGATGAAGACAAGAACCGGGAACAACAAAGGTCAGGAACACAGAATAGAGAGTATTTTCTATCAGCAATGAGTACGATGTGAACAAGGAGACCTGTTGCAAAGGCAACGCTATGGAGCGAGGCCTGAGCTTAAATACACTGGAGAGTCTGACATCATCATCTGGGGCCGCAGCCAAGTTCCCGCCGCGGTCCCTTCAAAAGCATTAGCGATGCGCGCGCACGCACCTAGAGAGGGGCATGGCGCTGGTGGCGGCGTCTCTCCGCGGACCATGTGGAGAGGCCCGACGAGCACTGGTATCATGACTGGCAACACTGGGGACCATGGCAGAGCTGGAGGCACCGAGGGCGACCCAAGCTAGCGAGGAGGAACCAGGAGTTGGAGTCTGTGTAAGAAGGTGAGGGGGCCGCGCCGTGGGTCTGCTGTGGACGGCATGCTTAACAATACAATTTTTTTTTTACCTTTGCTGTCTGATGTTAGATTTCTAATCGGTTGGTCACAAGCTTTCTTTTCCACATTCCCTTTCTTGGTCTTTTGCCAATTCCTTTTACAGGGTCTTTTTTTTCTGTTTCTTGTCTCTTTACCTGTTTCTTGTCTCTTTACCTGTCTTCTTCCCTTCCTCCCTCAAACACACACTCAGGCTCTCATTCTCACACTCTCATGCACTCTTTCTCTCTCATGCACTCACATACACTCGGCTCTCATTCTCACACACTGTCTCTCATAAATACACACATACCTATAGACTCAAGCTCTCATTCTCACTTGCTGTCACACACAAACACACAGGCTCTCACTCTTACATGCTGTCTCTTACACACACAGAGGCTCTCACATGCTGTCTCTCCAAACATACAGGCTATCACTCTCACCACAGTCTCTTAACTCTCTGTGTCTCTTACACACACAATCTCTCAACTTACTTTTATATACACAGTCACACACTCTACAGGGCCTCAGCCTCCCTCTCACATCTGGGCCTCCTCTTCACAGGTTACTGCGGGATGAGATCTGCAGCATCCCTGCCACAAATGCCGCTTTGCTTCTGCATGCAGGTAGATGTTCTTCCTCCTTCCTGCCCATGCAGCTCCCTCAATGTTTTTCTTCTGGGGACACACAGGCAGGAAGGAGAAGGAGCACCTAGAGGTTTGGAGTTGACTTGGTTTTTTTGGGCCATGGTGGGATGAGCTCCACCATGGCCCTACTGATCTTCCTGCTGTGCACAGCTGCAAGAAAATTTGTGCATGGCTACTCACGAGTGCAGCTTAGAGGGAACAGTGGCCAGCACACAGAAAAGGAACGGCGCACTTCCCTGCTCAGCTGCAGGTGGGATGAGGTCTACCAGCAGCTGCATTGTCCTCCCTATGTTAACCATCAGCACCCTCCTATGGCCCTGTGCCGAGGGGCATTGGACACCCTGCCCCCCCCCCTCAGTACGCCACTGTCTATCTCTATGCATGTCTATAGAGCAACCAATAGGGAGTGATAGTTATAGTGAATGAAAAATACAGTTACAGGTAATTCTAAAAGCATGGTTCTTTCCAAAAGAAATTTGACATCTAATTCCAGACAGGCCTAATCGTTTAATAAACTAACTTTTTTCCTACACTAATAGGTTATCTTTATTTATTAGTTAATTTAAAATAAAAATAACATTATTATTATACCATGTGCAATAGGAATAATCATGTATCTGAATAACTGAAATGAAATTTTCATATCCCACATGATCAACACAGAGCTTCCTTAAGTTGTCTTGGGAACACCACAGCTAGTAAGGTTTTTGGGATGTCTAAAATGAATATTCATGAGATACTTTGTGTATACCAGATCTCGCATGTATGCAAATATATGACATATATATTAATTGTGATTATCCTGAAAACCCATCTGACTATAGGGTCACCACTAGGACTGGTTTGGGAAGCCCTGCTATACAGATACTAGGAAACAGCCAGACCTATGGGAAATGGCAGCTTCAATCTAGGGACAATGCAGGAGAAGTAGAGTGGGAGAAAAATATAACTCCCTGACTGACCACACCAAGTTTCCCTTTTATATCACTAAGTCAATTTTCATTCAACCTCCACAGCCAATTCCTCTCTACCTGATAAACCCTTCCTGTATTTGTTCCCTCTTATCAAGCAGTCTCTCCTTCAAATAGTTCTGTGGCCAGGACAACATTTCCTTTGGGCCTTAAGCTCAAGGTGAATGACATCTACTGGGAAGAGAGGGCAGGCTGATAATAAAGGCAATTTTTTTGTCTTCGGTAGGTTTACAGTTGGTGCAAAATGCAGCAGTGAGGATGATTTTCAAGTTAAAATGGAATATGCAACACCAGTGGTTCTCAACCTTTTTTCTATCAGGACACGCCTGAGAGATGACACTCACATGTGTGACACACTGAACACATGACCATCATAGGACTAAATAGCATATACTCTGCATCCACAGGAATATTCCACTTCCTAACAATGAGTGCAGAGCAGAACTAAGATATTTCTCTGTACAACTCACCATACAAAAAGGATATTCTGATTCTGGTGTCACCTCAATGACAGCATCACAAACTCCCTCTACTACCAGGTGCATTGTAAAATAATACAAAACCTGAAAAAAAAAATAAGCCCCACTCTGTACAGGTTTATCAAACCTGCCAAACCGCAGCACTAACTCCAAGAATGAAACAGCAATAGCACTACCCATGAAAAGGCAGCAGTTCAACACCAGTGCAATATCATATTGAGAAAATGCAACAAATAAGACAGATACAAATCCCTACTTGCTAGTAAAGTACCTTATCTCAGCCACATACATATAGAATACAGACAGACCTACCTTCACCTAATCTATATAAATACAAATGTTAAATAGTTTGGACAAAATCGCTAATCTCAGAAACCACTGAACCGATTGCTTTCAAATTTGGACACAACCTTCATTTCGCATACAGGAAGGTTCTTCTGTACTTACATTACAGATATGTCACACCTGTGACAGGTAAAATAGGTTTAAAAATCTTTTTGAGAAAACAGCGACATCTGCTGGACGTAAGCGCCATCTGTTACACCTTACACTAACACACGCTACATTAATCATTTCGCCAGTCCAGGTCCATGTTTCACTTCCATTTTAACACATTCGTGCACTTTTTTCGCCGGAAGATAACTATTTCCTTTACATATAAAATACACCCACCACCCTCCTCACACCCCCCACACACATGCCAAAATGATTTACTTCCCACAGCCTCCCAACACACACAAAACCACTCTCCTCACACCCCCTACACACATGCCAAATTTATTTACTTCCCAGGCCCTCACAACACACAGAAAACCTGACAGAAGTCCGGGTGGCTCCAGCGGGGGGCCAGGACCGGTCCGGGACACATCTCCTGCACTACGGCCGTCGGCTGCCAGCAATCAACATGGCGCCGACGGCCCTTTCCCTTACTATGCCACTCGGGACACCAATGGCAGCAGTAGCCCATGTGACATAGTAAGGGCGAGGGCCCCTCGGCGCCATTTTCAGGACTGGCAGCCGGCGGACCTTTGCCCTTACTATGTCAGAGGACCTACCGCTGCCATTGCTCCACCCCACTGACATAGTAAGGGCTAAGGGCCGTCGGAACCCGTTTCAGTGCTCGCAGCCGACGGACCAACGCCAATATATCGCTCCCGGACCGCTCCTGAACGCCCGCTCCACTGACTGAAATTTTTATCAGGTCTCGGGGGGTCTGGAGGGTGGGGGGTGGTAATGAATTTATTGCGAACATCTTGGGGAGGGGTCATGAGGGGGGGCAGGTTTCATTCATTCATCAACTCTGGGGTGGCAAGGGGTGGGCTACTGTTTTTCACAGGGCTGGGGGAGGGGGGCAGGAGAATGTGGGGTGGTGAGTTTAAGAGAACTTTTCTCATAGGGTTGTTTTTTGGGGGAAGGGGGAGGTTCACACACAAATACATACACTAAACTTGCACGATCTCGGGAACGCACCAAAATAGCCCTCCCCAGACCACAAAACAAATTTGGAAGTGCAAATTTGGTTAGGCACTCCCCTATTTGGCTACATAACGTGCACAGACGCCCAGGGACAGACCACATGTAGCACCAACAATTTTAATTTCCCAGGTCTTGGGAGGGGGCAGGAGGGTGGGGGGGGTTAATATTTGATTTAAAGGGTTGGGATTGGGGGGGGGGGGTTTGGGGTGGGGGGCTCCCACAGAAATAGAAAGACAAAAGTTTTCTGATCTGAAGGGTAGGCAGTAGGCGGGGGGAGGTGACAGTGGGGGAGGGAGAATGAGGGGGGAGGTGAGTGTCAGGGGAGGGAGAATGAGGGGAGAGGTGAGTGTGAGGGGAGAGAGTTGGAGTGGGGACAGGGGAGGGAAGGGGGGGGGTGAGTGAGCAAGGGGGAGGAGGATGAGTGACTGAGGTAAATGAGCAAGGGGAAGGGGAAGGGGGAGGGAGGGTAAAGAACCTGACTCTGCCACTGCTACCGCTAGTATAAAATAAAATACCACAGATTACAAATGTGGAAGCAAAAACTGGAATGGAAACCCCAACAATGCAGTGAAAAACTGGAGAACTAGAAACGGAAATATATTTCCTCCTACACCAAGCAAAGTTCAAAGATAAAAAAAATACATATTCTCAAAACTGACATATTATGGCTCTTGTACCCCATCACTCCCCTCCATGCCCCCATCACCCCTCACTTCTCCCAGCTACTCAATTGTCCCTTCACATGAGCATATCCCTGACCAATATTTCCAAAAGCCCCACCCTCATCCTCTTTTCCTGTGCTCCCTCTCTCCCCTACTCAACTCTCCCTGCCCTTCCCTCTCCCCTTCCCAGGCATACCTCTGACCACCTCTTTCCCACCCCTTCCTGCTCAGCATCCCCTGACCTCCCCTGTCCCCCAACCCAGCAGCCCCCATACTTCCATCTCTGCCTCTACTTCCATCTCTTCTTCCTGCCCAGCAGCCCCCAGTACCTCTTTCCTCCACCTCTCCCTACCCAGTAACCCCAATCTCCTTTCCCCCACCCCTTCCTACCCAGCAGACTCCTGACTCCCTATCTCCCAAGGCTTTCCTGCCTAGCACTTTTCACCCTCATCCTGGTTCCCAGCCAACATAAGATTTCAGTCCAATTCAGAATTTCTCTCCTACTTTACCAGCAGCTGATGAGAGCAAGAAACATTGAGGAGAGGAAGAAGATGAGACAGCAGCAGTGGAAGTCAGCAGTGGATCTACAGAGCACGCACCTCTCTCCCTCATGCTCCTGCTTTCCTGTCCAGGCCCCATGGAGTGAAGAGTAGAGATGTGCTTCGTTGTTCGCCCAAAGTAGGAAATTGCCCGAAATTTCCTACTTCGGTTTTTTTTTCGGAGGCCCGAAACCCGAAAACAATTTTCCCCGACTTTCGGGGAAATTTCGTTTTTCGGGTTTGCCTGGGGGAGGGGCACACATTTTTTTTTTAAATTAAAACCCACCCCAAACCACCCCAAACATTTACCTTAACTATAATTCACCACCCCCCCCCCCATCCCGATCCCTCCCCAAGACTTACAAAGTAGATCCCTGGTGGTCCAGCGGGGTCCCGGGATCCATTTGCCCTCCTCCGTGCCCATGTTTCTGCAGCCGTGCTCTTTAAAATGGTGACACGCAGCCTCTGAACTACCATGTCACAGGGGCTACCGGCGCCATTGGTCAGCCCCTGTCACATGGCCATCGGCGCCATCTTGTGCTCCTGTCATGTGACTGGAGCTGACCAATGGCGCCGAAAGCCTCTGTGACATAGTATGGGCAAAGGCTATCGGCGCCATTTTGATTACTGGCAGCCGACAATGAAATGGCTCCCGGACCCCCGCTGGACCCCCAGAGATTATTGGCAAGCCTTGGGGGGGTCAGGAGCCCCCCTTCTGACCCCCCCCCAAGGCTTGTGTGTTCATGTGTGTGTGGAGCCGTAGGAGCCTGAGGAGCTTCCTGCAGCATCAGGAAGTCAGGCCATGAAGGCAAAAGTTGAAATAATTAAAATCAGCTGAAGGAGCTGGAGAGAAGAGGAGGTCCAGAGTGAACAGTTGTTTGGACTGTTGTTGCCGCTCTGAGCCTCCTGAGTGCCGGGTTGCGTTGGTGAATTTTTTATCAGTGTCATCACATGGCTGAGGTGAGACGAGGCAGCGGCAGCCTTGGGGAAGTTACTGCTGCATGAATGCGGCTGACCAAGGTATTGGGCGGCCTTAGGCAAACCCCCAATACAATGCGAAGGCGAAGGGTGAGTCCCACTGACATATTTGATGATCTCAGCAGAGAACCACGGAGCTGCCCCAATGCCAATTTTAAAAGTAAAAAAAAAAAAACCAAAACCAGACCAACAAATAAAAATACAATTTCAAATTGTGTGATTGGGGTGGGGAGCTCTAGAGGAGGTTTCCTATCAAATTGCAAGCACTGGGAAGCACCTTGGCAAACTCAGCACTATCAGGGGGGAAAATGCATAAAAACGCCTCTTTTTAAATAAAATACTGGTGGTGGTCATGAGAGGGGAGCCTGGCAACATGAACCAACAACCAGTTGGTCTCAAAAGTGAGTTTTAAAGTAGTAATTTGACCCAATTTCCAGGGAGCACATTTGGGGATGAGATTTCCATTTAATTCCTCGGACAAATTTAGAAAATGATAGGGAACAACATAGGAAGTGCTGTAGATCCATGGATAATTAATATTTTGGAGATAAATATTTTAGTTTTTAAACTGGGTGAATGGATGTCATTGGAATATTCCTGAGGGTCTGTGAGTATCCTTGGATGTTGTCTGGTTGAGTGTAATGAGTTTGGACCAGTTTGGGTGCTGGACTGGGATATTGTTTAGTTTTGTTTCGGTGGTTTTATTCATATTTATTTTAAGTTTTTGATGCCGGACATAGTAAAAGAAAAGAAGTCGGTCAGCTGGAAGAGCAGGAGAACCAAAAAATTCTGAAGCTGTTAGCAGGGAAATGCCATGGAAACAGAATGCTTCTTCTGAAGACAAAATGCTAAGAGGTTAGCATGATTATACATCTTTTAGACAAAGCACAAACATTTTTAATTCTTTAATTGGTTTAGTGGATAATTTTAACATTGCCAAAATCATTTTTATCATTTATGTACATGGAGTCATTTAGAAAACAAAGGGAGGACAAGTACTATTTTGCCAATGACATCATCGAAGGCAAGAATCTCTCTGACAGTTTAGAACACAGAGGTAGAACTGAGCTGATGAGAGAGGCCTCTATCTTCACTGAGGCCTGAAAATTGTCCAAAGCAACAGAAAGAGAGAGAACACTATATGAATGTATATGTATGAATGAGAAATATGTAATACTAATGAGAAACCAGAAAAGGTATGCTGAGATAAGTAGAGTTAAAAATAAATTGAAGCTGATCCATGTTATTTATTAGCATACAGGTTGATATAGTACACCGAGCTCTGCCAAGCTCACTGTACTGTATGGGGGAAGGGGTAATAGTGCATCGAAAATGCGCGGCTAACCCCCGTAAACAATAGCGATCATCCCATGCAAATGCATGTTGATAAGCCTATTAGTCAGACAACCGGGATACTAAAACAACTGAAACAACTGAGAAAAGTGTACAGAAAAGCAGAAAAAATGCTTTTCTGTACATCTTCCGACTTCATATCATAGCGATATTAAATCATAGAAACCTAACATTTAAAATTTTTTTAAAAAGTGTAACCCGCCGGTGAGTGGATTTGAAAAACAGATGCTCAATTTTACCGGCGTCCATTTTCCTAACCTGTGGCTGTCAGCGGGTTTGAAAACCGATGCCGGTAAAATAGAGCATTGGTTGTCAGACCCGCTGACAGCCAGCTCTACCGCTAATAAGAATGTGCTAGGGATGCGCTATTGTCCCTAGTGCCTCCTTATTAGTGTGACAATTTGAATAGAGAATTATGCACCCAGGAGAGGTGCCTGGGCGCGCATGGGGAGAGCTGGTGCTCAACATGGAGCGCCGGCTCTCCCACACTTTTTACGGAATCGGCCTGATAGCTAGTTAGTTGGATGAAAGAAAATTGGATGAAAGGATGTTAATAAGAGATGTTAACACCAAAGTTCAGTTAAACTAAGAACCTCTGATTTTATAAGATTAGTGACAATAAGCCTTTCCCCACAATAACATTTTTACAATAAATTATTATTTTTTTTAAATCCCGTTTGCTGCACATAGATTTGGACTTTAGAAAGTCAATGTTGGCATACCCAACACATTTAGTACAAGAGTACTAATTGAATGACATACAGGATTAATTCTGGCTTAAATTTCCTATTGTAACTAGCAACTATATAATTTCAGACCAAAGTTTGGGTTAGAACAAAGGATCT
This sequence comes from Rhinatrema bivittatum, assembly GCF_901001135.1. Lineage (NCBI taxonomy): Eukaryota > Metazoa > Chordata > Amphibia > Gymnophiona > Rhinatrematidae > Rhinatrema > Rhinatrema bivittatum. The sequence continues at coordinate 366,830,542 of NC_042615.1, forward strand.
AACAGGAGCTCGGAAACAAATTGAAACAGCCTTGACTGGTTGGCTTCCTATCAAAATCACAATTATAGTGGCAATATTGGAAACATAAAGTACATGAGGTTAATAATGCCAATAGGTTTCTCTAAGATAATAAAGACATACTGAGAAAAATTAAAGAGGGAGAAAGGAAAGAAATATGTAAGTGTGTATTTGTGTGAAGAGAGAACATTTCTGACACAGAATACACTCCTTGCAATCTATTTGCTAAATTGCTGATACTGTCTCAGCATTACAGCCTGATTAATGTTCTGACTTCCAGGCTATCTATACATATCACACTTCATTAAAGTATAGCACCTCCATAAATACAGACAGAGTAATTTAATTATTTTTGGTTTTCTTGGTTAGTTTATGTAGTACACTAAGTTGATGAGACACACAAACAGCCACACTTCAGATGGCGGAAGAGCACTCGGGTTCAGGGAAGTAGCATCTCTATTTGTGTTTGTAAAGTTAGGTTAGTAAGTAGCACCCTAATACGATGTGGTCAAGAGTGATGGCTATACTGTCTACACTCACCAGATATGCTAGCCAGCTCTAGTCTCAAGCATCCAAAGCTTTTCAGCTTTGGAGTATTCCATAAACAACAGTAGCTAGCTGTGTAAACAAGCTCTGCCTAGAGGAAGCGTGTACCCACTTTCTCTATCTGAGACAAAGACTATGTCTACCTACATTCAGGAGAACTTGGCAAAGGGCTTCATTTGGCCTTCAAAGTCTCTGGCCGGCGCTGTATTCTTTTTCGTGGGTAAGAAGGACAGATCCCTTCGCCCATGTATAGACTACCGTGGCTTGAATGTGATCACCTTGAAGGACCGCTACCCACTGCCGTTGATCTCTGAACATTTTGATCGGCTCCAAAGAGCCAAAATATTCACAAAGCTGGACCTCAAAGGAGCATATAACCTAGTTCGCATACGCTGGGGCAATGAATGGAAAACAGCATTCAATACCCGTGATGGCCATTTTGAATATTTGGTCATACCCTTTGGCATTTGCAATGCCCCGGTCGTATTCCAAAACATGAAATCTTCAGAGACATGTTGTATGATTGCATAGTAGTGTATTTGGATGACATACTGGCCTTTTCTCAGGACCTCCAGAGCCACCAGTTGGATATATCCAAGTTTCTTCAGAGACTCAGAGATAACCACCTGTAAGCCAAATTAGAGAAGTGTGTTTTCCACCAGGAGTTTGTTCCTTTTTGGGATATGTAGTGTCCAGCCAGGGGTTCCAAATGGATCTGCAAAAAACCAAGAGCATTCAGGACTGGCCCCAATCTACTGGTCTAAAAGCTCTATGCTGATTCCTCGGATTCACCAACTACTATAGATCATTCATTCATCACTACTCCACCTTGACCGTGCCTCTTACTGCCATGACGCGCAAGGGAGCCAATCCCTCTCAGTGGTCCTCTGAAGATGTTACCGCCTTCCAGAAACTCAAAAAAACCTTTCTTCAGGAGCCATGTCTAAGCCTACCCTGATCCTTGATGACCTTTCGTAGTCGAGGTAGATGCCTAAGACATCGGAGTTGGCGCTGTCCTCAGCCAGCATAGTGATAATCATACGTTACATCCATGCTCTTTTTTCTCTCTGCGCCTTTCCCCAGCCAAGTGACACTACGGGATAGGAGACAAAGAGCTACTTGCAATCAAATTGGTGTTTGAGAAGTGGTGCCCATGGCTCGAGTGTTAGTGCCTGGAGCGTGGACCCTTGTTCTGAGGTAGAGTCTGTACTGCCGTCAAGGGGAGAACTCCTTGTCGGTCTCTACCGTCAGATGGCGAGGCCTGTTGTAGATGCAGATCGGACTTCACCCTGGAAGCCATGATCCCCCCAGGAGGAGCCTGTAGAGACACGGCCGCTGGGACTTAGGCAACTTCCTGAGGATAGAAGATGGTCTGGATGCAGGTGCCTCCTGCAGGTCGTGGGTTCCAGATGGCTGGCACCTCCAGCAGGTCATAAGTGGTCTCAGTAGAGAAGTTGAAGAAAATCCGGAAGTCGTCCAAGACTCAAGGTCCCAAGAGCAGTCCACAGCCAGTCCAGGGGTCGGAGACCAGATCGTGTCCAAAGCCAGTCCAAGGGTCGATATCCAGAGCGTGATCCAAAGCCGGTCCAAGGGTCAAAGTCAAAGGCATGATCCGAAGTCGTTTCAAGGGTCAAAGTCCAAGGCGTGATCCGAAGCCGGTCCAAGGGTCGAAGTCCAAAGATTGATCCAAAGCCGGTCCAGTGGTCGGGGTCCGAAAGAAGCAATCCAACGAGGAAGACAGAGCAGAAGCGGGACGAAGAACCAGGATACCAGGAACACAGGAACCAAGCAAGACCTCAATACTAAGGCAAGGTCTGAGGAGCAGACCTTGCCTTTAAATACCAATTCTAGGAGGAAGTGCTGCAGAAGGGAGCCATGACACTTCCTGTCGTGGCCCCTTTAAATGCTGTCTTCACCATGCACGCGGCCCTAGAGCAGAGGAGAAGGGGGTGAAGCCACTGCCGGAGTCAGAGGCCCGCGGCCGGCCACACAGCGTCCCAGGCAGCGCGAGGAACGTCGTTGGAGGCTCCCTGCACCTGCGGGAGCCTCAGCAGAGCCCCGATGCCACGAGTAGGAGGTCGGTCCCGACTGCGGACCGCCGTGACCGGCGGCCATGACAGTTGGCCCCGGTTGCGGACTGCCGCGGCCGGCGGCCATAACAGTACCCCCTCCTCTAGGCCTCCCTCTAGAAGGCTTGGGCTTATTTGGATGTTCAATGTGAAAGTGTTGAAGAAGAGTCTTATCCAAGATGTTCTTAGCAGGCTCCCACGAATTCTCCTCAGGCCAAAATCCTTCCCACGATAGAAGATACTCCCATGTTTTGCCCCTTTTCCGGACGTCCAGTACTTCATGTACCTGGTAAATAGTCTCATCCTCGGCCCGAAGTTGTGTTACCACAGGGGGTTTCCGGGACGGCCAAGTGAGAACCACGGGTTTCAAAAGAGACACATGGAAGGAATTATGAATTCGCAATGTTGCTGGCAGGTGAAGCTGATAAGTCACAGGCCCCAGTTGTCGAAGTACCGGAAAGGGCCCAATGTAACGAGGAGCCAATCGCATGGAGGGAACTCGCAGGCGGTATGTGCCAGGTACTCAACCACACTTTCTCACCTGGGCTGAATTGGGGTCCAGGCTGACGTTGCTTATCAGCAAAGGTCTTAGCAGAGAGAGCCGCCTTACGAAGCATCCGTTGGGTACGGACCCATAGCTGTTTTAGTTGGGTTGCAGTGAGCTGAGCTGCTGGAGATGGAACCATTAACGGCAACGGCAATGGGGGTCTGGGTTGTCTGCCAAAGACGATCTGAAAAGGGGAAGCCCCCATAGAAACACATGCGTGAGAATTGTGAAAAAATTCCGCCCAAGACAGAAGGGTCACCCAATCATCTTGACAAGAATTGACGTATAATTGTAAAAACTGTTTCAATCCACGGTTTCTGCATTCAGCCTGTCCATTGGCTTGCGGGTGAAAAGCGGTGGTAAAAGTCCAGAGCAATATGAAATGTTTTACAGAGATTACGCCAGTAGTGAGCTGTAAACTGAGGACCTCGATCAGACACAATGTGTAGCGGCAGACCTTGAAATCTGAAGATATGGCGCCTAAACAGCTGAGCCAAACAAGGAGCAGATGGGAGGGAGGGTAGGGGAATGAAGTGGGCCATTTTTGAAAATCGATCCACTACTACCCAGATAATGGTGTTGCCCTCCGAGGGTGGCAATTCCACAATGAAGTCAGTGGAGATGTGTGTCCACGGTTTTCGATGGAGCTGGTAATTGTTGCAACAGACCTTGAGTTTCCCTGTAGGAATCTTATGTTGTGCACAAGTTGGACAGGAGGCCACATAGGCTTGTATGTCCTTGCACATACCTGGCCACCAATAATGCTGCTGTAGTAGTGCCTGAGTCCGAGCTCATCCAGGGTGTCCAGCCAGCTGCGAGTCATGTCCCCAGGCCAACACTTTATTTTGTAATCTCTTGGGAACCACTGTCTTCCCGGGTGGCACTGTCAAGGTCGCCGCCAAGCTGATGCAGGCGGGTCAATAATGTGTTGGATGGGTTCCTCCGTATCTTCTGCCGAGAAGGATCGAGACAAGGCATCTGCCTTAATATTCTTGTTAGCTGGCCGGTACCGGAGCTCAAAATTAAATCATGTGAAAAATAATGCCCACGAGCCTGACGGGGGTTCAAACGTTGGGCCTGTTGGAGGTATACTAGATTCTTATGGTCCGTGTAAACTGTGATACGGTGTTGGGCTCCCTCCAGCCACTGTCGCCACTCTTCAAAGGCAAGTTTTTATGGCGAGAAGTTCTTTATCACCGAAAGAGTAATTCGTTCGGCAGACGAGAATTTCCTGAGTAATAGGAGCAGGGATGAGATGTTCCCGAAGTGTCGTTCTGACTTAAAACGGCCCCTACTCCTTCTGCGGAAGCATCTACTTCCACTACAAATGGTCGTCTAGGGTCCGGGTGCCGCAGACATGGTTTCTTAAGGAATGAATTCTTGAGTGCCCAAAATGCCTCCTCAGCCTCTGGAGGCCAAGCTTTAATGTTAGCACCTTTGCGTGTAAGAGCTGTAAGAGGTGTTGCTAGTTTGGAGAAATTTAAGATAAAACTGTGGTAGTAGTTGGCAAAACCAAGGAAGTGTTGCAACGCCCATAGTCCGTTGGGTTGAGGCCATTCTTGTATACATTTTAATTTGGATTCGTCCATCTGAAAGCCTTGTTTCGAGATTATATATCCCAAGAATGGCAAGGATTCTTGTTCGAAGATGCATTTTTCGAGCTTGGCATAGAGATGATTTTCTCTTAAACTTTGTAATACTAAGATCACATGTTGTTGATGCATCTGTAAGTTCTGAGAGAAAATCAAAATATCATCAGAGAAACGACAACACATACATATAGCAAATCCCGGAATATCTCATTTATGAAATGTTGGAATACCGCTGGGGCGTTGGTTAACCCAAAAGGCATGACTAAATACTCATAATGTCCATCCCTGGTGTGAATGCCGTCTTCCACTCATCTCCCTCTCGAATTCTGACAAGATTATATACTCCTCGAAGGTCCAATTTTGAGAAAATCTGGGCTCCTTGTAAACGGTCAAAGAGTTCCGCTATGAGTGGTAACAGATACCGGTCCTTGATAGTAATGGCGTTAAGCCCACGGAAGTCAATGCATGGACGTAGAGTTCCATCTTTTTTGCCAACAAAAAAGAAGCCAGCCCCCGCTGGAGACTTGGAGCATCTGATGAAACCTTCTGTAGGTTGTCCTTGAATATATTCCGACATGGCTCGGGTCTCCAGGGCAGATAATGGATAAACCCTTCCCCGGGGCGGGCTGGTGCCAGGAATCAGATTGATGCTGCAATCATACTCCCGATGTGGAGGCAAAAATGTCCGCAGCCTTTTTGGAGAAAAACATCAGAAATTGCTGATACGGTAACGGCAGACCCTCCAATCGAGAAGTGCCAGAGGAAGCTACAAGATGAATTGGGTCCTGGGTTACAAGTTCTCTGACAATTGGGTCCCCAACCGATCAGTTTCAAAGAAGTCCAATCGAACTGTGGGTTGTGCTGCTGTAAACCATGGAATACCCAGGACTATGGGATGAAATGGCTCTCTGAATGACGTAGAAAGAGATGCTTTCGGAATGGTTCGGAGAAATGTGGCATTCCATCGGAACGTTGTGATGAGTTATCCTCCCCGGCAGGGGATCTCTCATGGATGGAGGATATAATCAATGGCTTTGGGACATAGGCACACGGGAATGTGTAATTGTTTGGACCCACATCTTGGAGAATAAAATTTCCACCCGCTCTGGAGTCTACTAAGGCTAGTGCAGAGAATTGATGTTCTTCAAATCCCAGGGAAACATGCAGAGTAAGTGGGGGAGCCGGAGAGGTGATAGCCTAGGGTTACTCCCCCGATGGAGCCTAGGCTTTGGAGTTTCCTGGACGTGTTGGACAATGGGCAATCAGATAACCTGCTTCTCCGCAGTAAAGGCAAAGTCCAGCTTTACGTCGTCTTAGTCTTTCTTCTGGAGAAAGCGGACCCAGACCCAACTGCATGGGTTCTTCGGTAGTTCCTTCAGGTTTAGTAGCGGCCTTGGGAAGCTGGGACCGAGCGAGGTGACGCGGCACCAGTTATGTGCTTCCTCGTACTAGTTCCTTCCCGTGCTCTCTCTTGTAGCCACCGATCGATTCGGGTTACTAACTCTATGATAGCGTCCAAAGATTGTGGTAACTCTCAGGCTGCCATCTCGTCCTTTATTCTGGGTGACAGGCCTTCAAGAAATATGGAACGAAGACAATTCTCCTCCCAATGGAGCTCGGATGCCAGGGTCCTGAACTCGATGGTATAGTCAGCCAACGGCCTTCCTCCTTGTCGAAGTTGTAGGAGTTTGGAGCCCGCGACTACTTGTCTCCCTGGATCGTCGAACACAGCTGGAATAGTTCTAGGAATTTAGACAGATCTCATAGGAACTGGATCTGCCCGTCGCCAGTACGGGAGAAGCCCATGCAAGAGCCTTACCCTCCAATAAGGACAGAATATAGGTGGTCTTGGTGAGATCGTCTGGAAACAAGGAAGCTTGCAGATGGAAGTGCATACTGCACTGGTCGAGAAATCCTTGACATGAGTCGAGAGTCTCCAGCGTAGCGTGGAGGAGTAGGTAGAGGAATCACAGTCCGGGTATTACTCGGTACAATAGGAAGGTAGTGGTGGCGGAACCGCCTGAGCTGCCGCCATAGAGTCCATCCAGGGCGTTAAGTCTTTCTAAAGACGCTGCCATGGATTCCAAGATACGCTGTTGCTCCATGACCTTCTGGGCAAATCCGGGAATAGCCTGCCGGGCTGAGGCCTCTGCCGGATCCATGGCCTTAGTATTCTGTTAGTGCCTGGAGCGTGGACCCTTGTTCTGAGTTAGAGTCGTACTGTACTCCCATCACGGGGAGAACTCCTTGTCGGTCCTCTCCCGTCAGATGGCGAGGCCTGTTGTAGATGCGGATCGGAATTCACCCTGGAAGCCGTGATCCCCCGAGGAGGAGCCTGTAGAGACACGGCCGCTGGGACTTAGGCAACTTCCTGAGGATAGAAGATGGTCTGGATGAAGGCACCTCCAGCAGGTTGTGGGTTCCAGATGGCTGGCGCCTCCAGCAGGTCGTAAGTGGTCTCAGTAGAGAAATTGAAGAAAATCCGGAAGTCGTCCAAGACTCAAGGTCCCAAGAGCAGTCCACAGCCAGTCCAGGGGGTCGGAGACCAGATCGTGGTCCAAAGCCAGTCTAAGGGTCAAAGTCCAGGTGTGATCCGAAGCCGGTCCAAGGGTCAAAGTCCAAAGATTGATCCAAACCCGGTCCAGTGGTCGGGGTCCGAAAGAAGCAATCTAATGAGGAAGACAGAGCAGAAGCGGGATGAAGAACCAGGATATCAGGAACCAAGCAAGACCTCAATACTAAGGCAAGGTCTGAGGAGCAGACCTTGCCTTTAAATACCAATTCTAGGAGGAAGTGCTGCAGAAGGGAGCCACGACACTTCCTGTCGTGGCCCCTTTAAATGCTGTCTTCAGCCGCGTGCGTGGCCCTAGAGCAGAGGAGAATGGGGCGGAGCCAACGCCGAAGTCAGAGGCCCGCAGCCGGCCACACAGCATCCCAGGCAGCGTGAGGAACGTCGTCGGAGGCTCCCTGAACCTGCGGGAGCCTCAGCAGAGCCCCGACGCCACGGGTAGGAGGTCGGTCCCGACCGCGGACCGCCACGACTGGCGGCCATGACAGTTGGCCCTGGTCCGGACTGCTGCGGCCGGCGGCCATAACATCGAGGGTGCTCAATACCAGATAACGGTTTTTACTGACCATAAAAACCTTGAATATTTATGTCATGCCCAACGCTTGAACCACAGACAAGCCCGCTGGTCATGTTTTTCAACAGATTTGACTTCCTGTTGAGGTATCACCCAGCAGACAGAACACCTGCGCGGATGCTCTTTCCTGCTCATTTACGCATCACATCATGGACCCTATTATGATACTCCTTTTAGCCACACACACAGTTCCAGCTGGAAAATCTGTGGTACCCTGGACACTCAGGAAGAAAATCCTCAATTGGGCCCATGATTCACTCCTTGCTGGTCACCCTGGTCAATCCAGAACTCTGACCACCTTTCAAAGATACTACTGGTGGCCCTCCATGAAAGAGGATGTACGGACCTACGTGGAATCATGTTCACCTGCACAAGACAGAAACTTCCTGCCAGTTATCCCTGGGGACTTCTCCAACCTTTGCCTGCCTCCTAGCGAACCGTGGACACACATATCCATGGACTTTATCATTGACCTACCTGTGTCTAGTGGTAACACACCATCTGGGTCACAGTCGACCAGTTTTCCAAAATGGCTCATTTTGTGGTATTTTCCTGGAGTACCCTCTGCTCCTGAACTGGTGAAACTATTCATCCTTCATATCTTCTGTTTACATGGCATGCCTAAGCACATTGCTTCTCTGACCGAGGAGTACAATTCACTGCAAATTCTGGAGATCTCTTTGTAAGAAGTTTGATTTATTCTCTAGATCTGACCATCAGGATATCATCTTGCAAGCCAACAGACAGACCGAAAAGGATGAACCGCACATTAAAGCAGTTTCTCCGGGCTACATCAACTCCAGACATAGCGACTGGTCCGAACCTGCTCCTTTGGGCAGAGTTTGCGCTGAATTGCCATCCTTCAGGTTCCACAGGATCATCGCCATTTCAACTTGTCTATGGACGCCAGCCTTTACCTCCGTTACTGATGCCTTTATCAGTATCATCTCTGGCCCCACAAGCTTCAGCACAGGAGCTGCATCAGCTGTGGGAACACACTAAAGAGCTTCTTCAAAAGACTGGAACAACAAGCAAAGACGTTTTATGATGCTCGTCACAGACCAGCTCCACAGCTATAGCCCGGGGACAAGGTATGGCTCAGTACTTGCTTCATTCGTCTCAAACTGCCTTCAGCTCGAATTGCACCTCGGTATATAGGACCTTTCCCTATACTCCGCCGCCTGGGTCCAGTCACATACAGCTTGTAGTTACCATCATCTCTAAAGATCCACAACACCTTCCAAATCTCTCTTCTAAAACCGCTCATCTTATCAGAGTTTTCTAAGAAGACACCTGAGCTGCAACCTCTCTCCGCTGAAGAGGACATTACCTACCAGGTGGATGACATCCTAGATGTGTGGAAACATGGAAGATGCTGGGAGTAACTTATATCCTGGGAAGGATTCAACCAGAGGGAAATAGCTGGTAGCCTGCAAGTAACATCCTTGACAAGGACCTGATCAGACAATTCCACCTGGCTCACCCCAGGAAGCCAAAACCCCCGGGGAGGGGCCCTAAGAAGGGGGGGGTACTGTTGCACGCATCGGTCACGGTGGCTGTGACCTCTCATGCTCACCTCTTTTTCCCTGCACCATCAATCATGGGAAGAATGGCGGCCTCTGCCACCAACGCCAACCTTCCTGGGGTCCCTGGGATGGCATGGGTGCTGCCGACCGCCATCTTACTTCAGAATCACCTAGGTGCATGCGCGTGTGCAAGGGCCTCCTAAAGTATATGTCATGGTGGGGAACCTCAGGGGTGTCTCCTCCCGATGAGGTCAACCTGCTGGTGTACTTAAGGCTGACCAGCCCATTGCTAAGACAGGTTAGCAAGGAGTTCTCTCATTGTTAAATCCACTCCACGCTTGAATCTCCTTTCCAGTTTCTCCTCGTGGCATTGGACACTCTGGGTAACCGCTCCATGGGGGCCCTTCCGCTCTTGGCTATCCGCTCCTTGGAGGGCCTTCCTGCCTTGGGACCTTCACCTGACCTGCTCCTTGGGTGTTCGGTCCTCTCTCCTGGAACTTCCCTTGTTTGAGTACCTTCTTCAGTTTCTTACGATACCAACATTGCTGAAGTCTCCACGGTATACCCCATGCCTCGGGCCACTACCGTTCTGCAGCATTCTACATATCCTGAGCTACAGGGTATTGCTGCAGCTACTCAAGATCCTCTAATTGGTTCCTGTATCTCAAGAACTCATCTACCTCATCACCTACAGTACAGTCATCCTCGGCAAACCCCACGCTGCGGGTCACTACCGGATCTGCACTTTTGAGGTATCTCCACCAGCCTGAAGGAACTTCCTGGTGTACCCCGTGCTGCGGGCCACTACCAGACCTTCTCATCTATAGTACCACCCTGGGTATATCTTTGTGCTCAAGAACTGTGTTATTGCATTTTGCACTCCTCGGGTTATGCCTTATCTTTACTCTCTAATAAAGTCTCTTGAACAGTTGTGTCCTATGTCGCTGAGACCATGCCCACCAACGGTGAGGTTGACGGGGCTCCTCCCTGTGGGCGGAGACATCTCTCATCTTGGCACAGGGTTCACAATTTCCTACAAAACCATAACATCCAATTGGTACAAACATTTAAAGTGAAAAGTTTCCCCTTCATAGCAGAGCAAAAAGCCAATGAAACTAGCTAAAGACTGATAAAGCATCAACAAGAAGTTTCCTTACCTGCTAGGATGGTTATGTTTTATGGATAACAAAATAAGGACTGAAAGAGCTCTCCTTTTATGAAGAGTTTGTTTGATTGCACATGGACTTATTTTAAGATGTTTTAGGGTTATGTAAGTGTAATGAAAGTGAATGGTGGCATGGTAAGGTGTAAGAAAAGTTTAGTTTGGATTTACTCAGTTAAAATATCATTAATATTTTGTATTTGCTTTGATCACTAGTTGCCCTCAGAAAAGGTTAAGTTCCAGAAGTACATCCACTTCCCAAAACATTTACATTAATGCAATGCACATAACAATTAGCCAGTTTTTCCTCTTCTTTCTAAGATACCTAATCAGAATTGTAAATTATCAAGTGGCAGATAATTTAAAAAAAAAAATGTTTGACCTGAAATGAAGAACTTAATCCTGGAGAATTTTGGATTTATATTATTATTATATGTTGTCATAAAAATGACGAAAAGGGGGGATTGATGTAGGTGCTCATAGGCCCTTAGTCTCAGTGAAACACTTTTTGACATGTCACATATGAAGTCATTATTTCTGTACTCCTAGGTTTTTTATTTTTGATCATAAGCAGTTTTGTTATTACTAGCAACATTATAGTTTCAGCCTTCCACTTGTTTTTCCTAGATAAAGGACTCCATAAGTTAGATAAAAGATGATGAAACACAAGGCTGTAGAGCATTTTGAACTGATATGAGGTTAGTTTACATTCCATCTAAGAACAGAGATGAAGTCAGTTTACATTATATTTAAGTTTATAGAAACATATCTAGAACTACAACAAGAATGATGGCAATTGGCATTCCATCTAATATTATAGAAAATATTCTTAGAACAAGGACAAGGATGCTAATGCTAGCAAATTCTAAGAAAACATTTAGATATGAGACAAGGAGTAATTAACTTGGAGAATGAAAGTAAATTACCATACAGCCATTCAGATTATTTGATTATAAAGAAAGCCAATCCTAGAAATTTTGACAATTATGTAACCTAGGTTAGGGGTTGGAAATATACAACTGAAATTCGATATAATGCTGTGTTATAAGTAAAATCATTTGAAAGGGAGTTTATGCAATTGTTTTGCATTGCATTCTGTCTCTCCATAAGATACCTTATTATTTAATGTCTAAGATTTATATTATTTTACAGAGATGTGTGTCGTTTAAGGTTTTCAGGTCAGGCTGCAGTTCGGGTGCCTCATGGAAAATGTAGTTTTCCTGTGGCTCGGTTTTTTTTTTTTTTTGGCGATTTTCAACAAAATAAAAATCCACCCCAACCTTTCAAATTTACCTAATTAACCCCCCCCCCACCACCACCACCACCACCATCACCACCATCCTGACCCCCCCCCAAAAAAAAAACTTACTGAAAGCCCTGGTCCAGTGGGGTCCGGGAACGATCTCTCCTCTCGGGTCATTGACTGCCACTAATCAAAATGGTACCAGTGGCCCTTTGCCCTTACCATGTGACAGGGCCTACAAGTGCCATTGGTTGACCCGTGTGAGCAATGGATGGCTCGCACCATTTTCTAAGATGGCGCCAGCCATCCCTTGCTCCTACCATGTGACAGGGGCCAACCAATGGCACCGGTAGTCCCTGTCACATGGTAAGGGCAAAGGGCCACAGTGCCATTTTTATTCCTGGCAGGCTCGACAGCCTGAGAGCAGAAGATCACTCCTGGGACCCCCGCTGGACCACCAGGGCTTTCAGTAAGACTTGGGGGGAACTAGGATGGTAGGCAGGGTTGTAATTAAGTAAATGTGAAGGGTTGGGGTGGGTTTGTTTGTTTTTTTAAATAAATGTGCCCCTCTCCCCCACACTAACCCAAAAAACGATTTTGGAGAAAGCCAAATTGTTTTTCAGGTCCTCCGATCCATGCCGAATTGGACAATTTCATTGAAATTTTCCAATTCGGCAAAAACGAATGCACATCTCTATTATTTTATAACCTTTAATAAAAACTTTTCTCTACAGCTAGTGGCTTTAAGCATTCTTATTTTCAATGAACCGCAACAGCTTGATGCATAAAATGAAGCACTATGCAATAAAATATCAGGAGCTGCGTAACTTACCTATACGATGCTGACCGTCAGAAATTTATCTAACCACGCCCATTTTTTAAATTCATGGACACTAATGTGTCATATTTCTGCTTTACTTATAGCATTTTGATGACTCTAGACCTAAGTTTGTACACTCACAGACTAGGACAGCAGAAATGCATGCAGACTAGTATTTGAAAAAGACACACATAGCAGTAGGAAAGGAAAAGAGATAGGAAAAGTACACATATAGGAAAGAGAAACACATGCATAGATGAAAGTATATAAGAAATGAATAGAAACACTTGTAGTAGAGGTTCTGATTTTAACTGTAACATCTGAAAGATAGAAAATCACAAAGACTCAGTTCTTAAACATAAAGGAAAGATAGAGAAACAATAATAAATTAACAGAGAAAATATTAGAAAAGTACTAATATTTATGTCTTTATAAGAAAACCAGCTGTCTGAGCATTAATATTTCTGGAAAAGACATAAGTAAGTACATGGTTCAGTGTAAACCTTCTAAACTGACGAGAACATAATTTGTTGTTATTGAATATACTGCATTGTCAAGAAAGATAAGAAACACTGTTTCTAAATTTGTTCTAAAGAAACTTGACTCATAGTAAAATTATATTATCCAATTTATTGCCAGCATTTAAGTTCTAGAATAAAACTTTAATCTTTGTTTAAAAGAATCTTTTCTCTTTAAATTCCTTTATTCCATGTACATTTACCTGGTACTAAATATAACATATAACAAAATATCCTAAAACTTGAAACCCTCTGACTTCTACATGACTGTGTGAAGGAATAGCTCTACAACCAGGTGGTTTACATATGCTAGATCCCCCTACATAAACACATACAATGGGCCCAATAGGATGCAGTGCATACCAGTACTAAAGCTATTTTGTGCTAAACAGATCTAAATCAGAGTATTTTAGTGTCAGCAAAAGGTACCATTGGTACTAAAATAATACCTCACTGATAACCCAACCTAAAGAGAATTCTGCAATTTGGTGATATAAGCAGGATGACATAGATGCCCTAAACTTGGCAACTACAGTATGACTGTAAAGGATTATAGAGAAAATATTAAATAGTATTAAAAGAACATGGTTGCTTGGAACCACAGGTTAGGCCAGAGCACAAGACATGGACCCAGCATGCAAGAAAAGCTTACTCACATAGAACAAGAGGCAGCCAGAGTAGCTCCAGATCTGGCATATGGCATGCAGAGCTATGACACAGCACAAACTGACTCATCTGATTTAGCTGGTAAATATATCTTTATATACTATGTAGGCATGTGCATTAGTTTGAAATGAAATAAAAAAAAAAATGAAACAAATAGGAGCCAATTTGTTTTATTGTGGGGCCCTGAAATGAACTGAAAGAGCCCATGAATTTTAAAAAAATCCTATTTGTTTCATTTTAAATAGAATGATTTCTATAAGCCATTATAGTCAATGGACTCAAAGAAATCATAGGAAAACAACAGGTGCATATGCACAGTTAGAAATGGATACAGTGTAGAGCAGGCAGTCAGAAGAGAAGTGGGGATGGACATGTTGTCAAGGAAACAAGAGGAATAATGTATCACAGCGAAGCCATTTGCCACTCTGACCTATTGGTGCAGATCAGGTACAGTGATGCTGTCATTCTGATCTTGAGGACTGAGCATGTCAGAGAATTGCTCTACATTGCTTCTCAAGAAATTGTCTGCATGAAAGCATAGCTATGATATCTTGCTAAAATATTTTGCTGCGGCATATTTTATAGTCTCACTGTGCCAGCAGCAGTCACTCAGTCACACAAGAGAGGAAGGCAGTGAGGCACTGCTGCATCAAAATATCTGTGACTCATAGCAGATTTGTGTTGCTTCGCTTGCCGTTGTTGATGTTTTTCCTTTCTGGTGATTGAAGCCTTAGGTACACTTGAGATTAGCCATTTATTCTCTGTGTGCCTGGTAGCAGGTACAGTATGGGCAGTGGGTAATTGGTAGTGGACTTAAGTGAGTAGTGAGGGCAGGGCAGAGAGTGAAACATACAGGCTGTGCTTTGAAACCTGTCTGCGTCAGAGAAGTAGTGCAGAGCAGGCAGTGTGATACTCACTACAGCAGTTTCTCTGTGCCCTTCACATAACAGCATGGTCCTGGCAGAGTCAGTGGGCACTAAAATACCAATGCAAAATATTAAATCATTAAAATCTTCAAATCCCAGCAATATAAAAAAAAAATCATGTCAGGGGTAGGGAAAGGCAGAGCATATAAAGTATATGTAAATGTGTCCAAAATTGGTCAGGTTGGCACTGGCACTGGCTTTGCAAGCAAGAACTCAAAAGTAGTCTCAGTATAGCAAACCAAGAAGAGATCAAGTGTGGGAGGAATACCCCAAGACTCTAAAAGAGGTTACCAGCAACAGTGCCATGAACCCTTGATGGCATCTTAAGTGGCAAAATTGAAGCAAAAGCAGTATTAGAATCCTAAATCAACATGAAGGGGAACAAAGCAGAAAAGGTGGTGGTAAAATCTCCAAGGAAGGCACTGATAAAGGAGCCAAGCAGCACAAAGAGTGACTTCATGGTGTAAGGTATGGTTATTCACACTTAACATCACAAAAGATGCTCGGGAGAAACCATTTTTATGTACACATGTGATAAAACTTAACATAGTGTGAGAAATTTCATAGAAAACCAGAAAAGCAGGAAATGGAACAGGCTGAAGGCAGCTCAGTGATGTGGGAAATTTTTGTCTAAATAAAGCAGCTCTCACTACTTTCCTCGGAAACCACCCCACAATCATTAGAAAATCCTTTGTGATGAGCTAATTGTGATAACAATCTTTACATTTGGCAACCCATTCTACAAGAATATGTAAATTCCATGCTGCATCTTGGGGGTCTTTGTGCCACTCAGCCTTGCTTCCGTGCCCAGTTCTTACAGTTTGGAGTTCCCTTTACCACTGTGCCTTGCTGTCTGGGGGGGGGGGGGGAGCTGCTTTGTACCTCTCATGGTGCTTTGGAGCCTTCTAGCCACTCTTTGTGCTGCTTGGCACATTTATCAGTGTCTGTCTTGCAGGATTTGCTGCCACCTTTTCTGCTTTGTCTCCCTTTATGCTACCTTAGGATGCACCAATGTCACTTTCAGTGTCAGTTTGCCACATAAGATACCGTCAAGAGTTTATGGCCCTGATGCTGGTGCCCTCTTTTGGAGCTTTGGGGTGTTCTTCCCACTTTTTCTGCTCCTTTGCTCCTCTTACAGGGACTTTTTGAAATTCTGCCAATGCTGGTACCCCTTTGCCCCTTTACAAAGTCATAAGCTATTCATGACACGTTTGGTGCCACTTTCTAGTCTCCTCAGTCTTTCTATGAACCCTTGAGTTCTTTCCCCCTTCTGTTGATTTCTTCCCATAAATTTTAAGACAATTGATTAGAAAGCCCCTATTCTGAAGCCCAATATAGGCTGAAAATTACCTGTAAATGCTTTCCCCCCCCCCCCCATTGAATTTAATGGCAAACAAAAATGAATCAAACTAGAAAACATCTTTTTTCATTTTGAAACTGAAGAAAAAAATTACAGTCCCCACTAAATTAATTTTAAAAGAAATATTTTTTTTTCCTGTTGCACATGCCTAGTACAATGCTTGATTACAGGATGGGTTAATAATTAATATGTGCTTAATTTTTAAATACAATATTTAATTCCCACTGCCTCTAGTAATAGATTAGTTATAAGTTTTTGTCATGTAAGATGGATAATGTTATAAGAACTTATTCGGGCGGATTTTCAAACCCTGCTCGCGTAAATCCGCCCGGATTTACGCGAGCAGGGCCTTGCGCGCCGGCGCGCCTATTTTCCATAGGCCGCCGGCCGCGCAAAACCCCCTGGACGTGCGTAGGTCCCGGGGTTTTCGGAAGCGGGCGTGTCGGGTGTCGGTGGGCGGGGCCAAACGACGCAGCGTTTTGGGGGAGGGATGCGGCGTTTTTCTGGGGCGGGCCTGGGGCGTGGTTTCGGGCCGGGGCGTTCCGGGGGCGTGGCCGTGCTCTCCGGAACCACCCCCGGGTTGAGTCTCGGCGCGCCAGCAGCCCGCTGGCGCGCGTGGATTTACGTCTCCCTCCGGGAGGTGTAAATCCGTGGATAAAGATAGGGGGGGGGTTTAGATAGGGCCGGGGGGGGGTTAGGTAGGGGAAGGGAGGGGAAGGTGAGGGGAGGGCGAAAGAGAGGTCCCTCCGAGGCCGCTCCGATTTCGGAGCGGCCCGGAGGGAACAGAGACAGGCTGCGCGGCTCGGTGCACCCGGCTGCCCAAAATCGGCAGCCTTCCACGCGCCGATCCAGGATTTTAAAAGATATGTGCAGCTACGCGTGTATCTTATAAAATCCAGCGTACTTTTGTTTGCGCCTGGTGCGCAAACAAAAGTACGCGAACGCGCTTTTTTTAAAAATCTACCCCATTATGAATACATATCTATCTCATATGTCACATATGTATAACTAATCTATTATAATTATATTACAATATGGTTTGTTTCATTAACAGTTGCCTAGATTGCAGAGTAGTCAATCATGCATGAACCCATGCCCATGTACCCCCACACCTCACTCAGCCTCCAGATGCCAGATGATACAGAAGATCCCAACTGCCACCACAGTTACCAGTAAGTCAGGAAACCTTAGAAACCCCACAAATGCCCATTCTTGTGGTATTCCAGCCCATGAGAATTCAGCAACCACAGGCGCATGCTAAGGGACAGATCCTGCAGTTGTTCAAAGTGATAAAAGCATTCTAGCCTCAGCAGCAAGGCACAATGCATTACATAAAGAGCCAAAGCATCTGTGGAAAAAGAGTTTTGCTGACTTGCCTGCCTCTAAGAATTATTTCCAAAGTGATATCATTTTGCTTTCACACTTCTTCCACAATGGCCTCCAAATCACTTCTCTAAAATAATAATAATGATAAAAAACCCCAAAAAAACAAAAAACCCAAAGTCAACATGAAGTTAGTTAAAAAAGAATGCACAAAATAAATCAGAGTAATGAAGCAAAAGGGTACTTAATGTGCAGATTTCAGTACCCCTGCCCTTGCTATGCCAAAAATAGTAATCCCAATTAGGGATGTGAATCGGGCTTCGGACGATTGAAAATATCGGACGATATTTTCAAAATCATCAGAAATCAGGGGCTCCCCCAAAACAATAGGAAAACCCCACAATATTGATCGTGGGGGTTCTCTTATGGATAAAGGTGAACCGGTAGATATAGTATACTTGGATTTTCAGAAGGCGTTTGACAAAGTTCCTCATGAGAGGCTTCTAGGAAAAGTAAAAAGTCATGGGATAGGTGGTGATGTCCTTTCGTGGATTGCAAACTGGCTAAAAGACAGGAAACAGAGAGTAGGATTAAATGGGCAATTTTCTCAGTGGAAGGGAGTGGACAGTGGAGTGCCTCAGGGATCTGTATTGGGACCCTTACTGTTCAATATATTTATAAATGATCTGGAAAGAAATACGACGAGTGAAATAATCAAATTTGCAGATGACACAAATTGTTCAGAGTAGTTAAATCACAAGCAGATTGTGATAAATTGCAGGAAGACCTTGTGAGACTGGAAAATTGGGCATCCAAATGGCAGATGAAATTTAATGTGGATAAGTGCAAGGTGATGCATATAGGGAAAAATAACCCATGCTATAATTACACAATGTTGGGTTCCATATTAGGTGCTACAACCCAAGAAAGAGATCTAGGTGTCATAGTGGATAACACATTGAAATCGTCGGTGCAGTGTGCTGCGGCAGTCAAAAAAGCAAACAGAATGTTGGGAATTATTAGAAAAGGAATGGTGAATAAAACAGAAAATGTCATAATGCATCTGTATCGCTCCATGGTGAGACCGCACCTTGAATACTGTGTACAATTCTGGTCGCCGCACCTCAAAAAAGATATAATTGCGATGGAGAAGGTACAGAGAAGGGCTACCAAAATGATAAGGGGAATGGAACAACTCCCCTATGAGGAAAGACTAAAGAGGTTAGGACTTTTCAGCTTGGAGAAGAGAAGGCTGAGGGGGGATATGATAGAGGTGTTTAAAATCATGAGAGGTCTAGAACGGGTAGATGTGAATCGGTTATTTACTCTTTCGGATAGTAGAAAGACTAGGGGGCAATCCATGAAGTTAGCATGGGGCACATTTAAAACTAATCGGAGAAAGTTCTTTTTACTCAACGCACAATTAAACTCTGGAATTTGTTGCCAGAGAATGTGGTTAGTGCAGTTAGTATAGCTGTGTTTAAAAAAGGATTGGATAAGTTCTTGGAGGAGAAGTCCATTACCTGCTATTAAGTTCACTTAGAGAATAGCCACTGCCATTAGCAATGGTTACATGGAATAGACTTAGTTTTTGGGTACTTGCCAGGTTCTTATGGCCTGGATTGGCCACTATTGGAAACAGGATGCTGGGCTTGATGGACCCTTGGTCTGACCCAGTATGGCATTTTCTTATGTTCTTATGTTCTTATCATTTTGGGGGAGGGTGTGAAAAACGGCACACAAAAATTACCCCTAAACCCACCCTGACCCTTTAAAACTAATCCCTTAGTTCCCCCACCCTCCCGACCCCCCAAAACATTTTTACAGGTACCTAGTGGTCCAGTGGGGGTCCCTGGAGCGATCTCTCACTCCCGGGCCATCGGCTGCCACTAATCAAAATGGCGCCGATGGCCCTTTCCCTTACCATGTGACAGGGTATCCATGCCATTGGCCGGACCCTGTCACATGGGAGGAGCACTGGATGGCCGGCGCCATCTTGTGCTCCTACCATGTGACAGGGGCTGACCAATGGCACCGGTAGCCCCTGTGACATAGTAAGGGCAAAGGCTATCGGCGCCATTTTGAATACTGGCAGCCGACGGTCCGAGTGCAGGAGGACACTCCCGAACCCCCGCTGGACTTTTGGCAAGTCTTGTGGGGGTCAGGAGGGTCCCCCAAGACTTGCCAAAAGCCCCTGGTGGTCAAGCGGGGGTCCGGGAGCGATCTCCTGCACTCGGGCCATCGGCTGCCAGTAGTCAAAATGGCACCGATAGCCTTTGCCCTTACTATGTCACAGGGGCTACCGGTGCCATTCGTCAGCCCCTGTCACATGGTAGGAGCACAAGATGGCATGGGCCATCCAGTGCTCCTACCATGTGACAGGGTCCGGTCAATGGCACAGATACCCTGTCACATGGTAAGGGCAAAGGGCCATTGGCGCCATTTTGATTAGTGGCAGCCGACGGCCCGGGAGCGGAGCTCTGGAATTTGTTGCCAGAGGATGTGGTTAGTGCAGTTAGTGTAGCTGGGTTCAAAAAAGTTTGGATAAGTTCTTGGAGGAGAAGTCCATTAATGGCTATTAATCAATTTTACTTAGGGAATAGCCACTGCTATTAATTGCATCAGTAGCATGGGATCTTCTTAATGTTTGGGTAATTGCCAGGTTCTTGTGGCCTGGTTTTGGCCTCTGCTGGAAACAGGATGCTGGGCTTGATGGACCCTTGATCTGACCCAGCATGGCAATTTCTTATGTTCTTATGTTCTTATCACTCCAGGGACCCCCACTGGACCACCAGGTACCTGTAAAAGGTTTTGGGGGGGGGGGGGTCGGGAGGGTGGGGGAAGCTAAGGGATTAGTTTTAAAGGGTCGGGGTGGGTTTTTTTTTATTGGCTCGGGCACAGCCGATAAACAAAACCGCGATCGGGCCCGATGAAAAAAAATCGCATGTGAATCGGAACCGGAATCCAAACCGATTCCAGTTCCGATTCACATCTCTAATCCCAATAGTGATTCCAAGTACTAAACCTGAACAGCAATACCTGAAAAGCACAGTTCTCAGCCACCACTGTCAAGGGGAAAAGTATGGTATGTGACTGTTTAAGGATCACTAGGAGTATTGTGTAGCAGTACCTTGCTCTTCTGGGTCCAGCTACTCATCCTGATATACATAAGCTAGTAAAGATATAGTTCAAACTATTTCTTTTAATTTTATTTTGTATGTAAATAGTCATGGATAAGTCATGTTATTATAGCCCAATGTTTTTCTCTTTATTTGTGCACATATGCTCTATTATCATACACATTTTTTCTGTATGTTCTAATTGGGAATAAGGTGGCATTATATGAGACTAAATCAGTGGAGATTTATACGTTATTCAGTGCCTTGAGATCTGAGTAGATAAGAAACAGTTCCGTAGCAGAAGCGTGGTCATCTACCACGCTGAGGTGAGAATACCAACGAGACAGTTCAAGAGAAGTGATGAAGGTCAGTGAGATGGAAACAGGAGCAGGCTAGAGACAGGAACAAAGCAAGAGTAATTGAGAAACCACAGGGAAGGAACTGCTGGAACAAGATTGTGTACACAGGAGCAGACCAACAAGTCTCTCTGAGTTGTTGAATCAGCAAGACTATGGCAGGAGCTGGAAGAATAAGTAGTCTAATCAATCAGAGTTGGTCTCTGAAGAGCTGAGAGTAGAGCTATCCTGATTACAGCTAGTAATAATCACGGAGTTTGAATGCTTTCAAGACCAGAATAACTCACAGTGCAAGAGTCCTCCACGTAAGCACTCTAGGTCTCTGGGCGCACCCCACAGTTTACCGTACTATTTTTATTTTATAAGCATTATGACTTAATTAATAGCACTTATCACTAAATGTTGTTTTAATATTTGATCATGCCTGTATCTTATTTCAGTTCCATATGGTTACTATTCTAACATAAAGGTTATGATTTGTACAGCTATGCAAACCACATACTCAGAGAAAGGATGTATGTTTTCTTTTCAGAATATTTATCTGTCTTTATTTCATTTATTTATTTTTATTTGGTTTATATTTTGCCTTCAGGCACTTCAAAGCAGACTGCATTCAGGTTATCTCACTATTTTCCTATCCCCAGAGGACTCGCAATCTTAAAGACCTCATTTACTAACACTGTTTACTGCTCTGTAAATGGCCTCACACAGGAATGACGTGAGACATTTAAAATATCTCACATTATTCTGCTGTTGGCACTATGCATATTATAATGTGCTGATTAGCATACAAATGCTATTTCCAACCCACTCAATTGCCTAAACCATGAAATTCAAATAACACGTCTTGCCTCAAAATTTACAAAATGGAGCCAGCTGCCCCTATCATGTGATGAGGCAAAGGCATGGTCCGGCTGGCTGGCAAAGCATCAGTGCCAAGTATCACCACTTTATAAGTGCTGCAGTATTTTCCCATCATAGAGAAATACCACAGCTAAGGAAATGAGACCTTGTGTTTATAGCTGAGGCAAAGGAGGGTGAAGTGACTTGCCCAAGGTCACAAGGAGTGGCAACAGGATTTTAACCTTGGCTTAAGTCTTCAGATACACATAGAACTGTATAACAGCAATACAATGCAAGAAACACAATATGAAACACTGCTATCTTTGAAAAAGTTTGCATTAGGCCTTAAATTGCTATTTGTTCTGGCTGAAAAATACCGTTTTTTCTTGTCACCACCAGAAAAGAATATAGCTTTTCATGCTTTTTCTATAAATGGTAATTAGGCTGATTGTACCCACTGCTGTCACAGTAGATTGTAAAATCTGTTATGGTCTTAAGTACTAATACCTCAGTTTATCTTGGCAACACGAGTCTGAAGTTCTTCCTTTTTATGTGATGTATTCTGGACTAATATGTACAATATTGTTGTGAGTGTTTCGGTGGACCCTTGGGCCGGCCTTACGGAGAGGATAGATGGTAAGAAGAGAAGTCTCCGTGGATGGGATACAGGCTGGGAGGCGGATACTTGGCCAAGCGATGAGATAGATCTTCACCCTGGAAGCCCGAACTCCCCCGGGAGAAGCCCGTAGGAGCCCGGGCCGCTGGGACTTAGGCGATCAGGAAAACCAGTGGAGACAGTCCAGGGTTGAGGCAGGCAGCAAACACGAAGTGTCATAGGCAGGCTGAAGTCAGAACCAGAGAAGCGATACCGGAACAGGCAGGGAAGATCCAGAACCAGAACAAAAGCAGGAACAGGAATCTGAAGCACAAGGAACCAGGACTGGAACTGAAACGGGTACTGGAACAGGAGATAAGGATCCGGACTAGGAACTGGAGCGGACAACTGGAACAAGGAACCAGCGAGGAAGCAAGCAAGCACACAGAGCACACAGCAACTAAGCACCAGAAGGTAACCTTGTTGCAAGGCATCTAGCAGAGGCAGACGCCGGCCTTAAGTATTTGCCGGCGCCTGACGTCATGGAAAGGGGCGGCCCACAGTGTGGCGGGAAAGGCCCTTTAAATTCACCCTCCTTGCGTGCGTGTGTGCCTAGGAGGGGAGGGGCTGAGCTCAGTGAGTCGGCTGCGCCTCCCTTGTGGAGACTCCACCACAGAACAGGCCGTGCCGGCCCACCCGGGCTCGGAGGCTGCCGCCGGGAACCAGGCCCAAGGACCGACGGACTACCGCGGGACTCCCAGCCCCGGGACCCCGGAAGAGAAGGTAAGGTCCCAGTTGCGAGTGCGTCGACCAGGACCGCAACAGTACCCCCTTCTTACGCCCCCCCCTAGAAGGCCCAGGTTTACCGGGATGCTGAAGGTGAAATTACGGCAGAAGGGATTTATCCAGGATGTTGCGGGCTGGTTTCCATGTGTTTTCTTCTGGACCACATCCCTCCCAGGCGAGCAAGTTCTTTCAACTAGGGGTGTGCATTTGTTTTCGCCGTATTGGCGATCTGCAACGTATATTGCACTATTCGTAGTATTCGTGGGAAGAAACGTATCATGATTCCCCACGAATACACAAATCTTCGCCGAATTATACGGCCACCTAAATAAAAATTTAAACAAACCCCCCACCCTCCTGAACCTCCCCAAGACTTACCAAAACTCCCTGGTGGTCCAGTGGGGAGTCCGGGAGCAATCCCCTGCACTCTCACACCCTCAGTGCCGGTTTCATCATGGCGTGGATAGCCTTTGTCACAGGGGCTACCGGTACCATTGGTCAGCCGCTGTCACATGATCATCGGTGCCATCTTGTGCTCCTACCATGAGACAGGGGCTGACCAATGGCACCGGTAGCCCCTGTGACATAGTGTGGGCAAAGGCTATCGGCGCCATTTTGAGTACTGGCATCGGACT